>NC_072732.1:4311227-4611227 GCF_026930045.1 Uloborus diversus
AAAGAAGTACCCCCCCCCCCCGAAAGTCGGGTCTCGCTACGCCACTGTTTGGACCTTTGTAAATGTAGCATGATTTACTTACTTGCATCTAAACATGCATGGAATTTATGCAACATTTCACTTTAGGTGATGGTTGTGACGTAATCCAATCCATTTGTAACCCCTTGTACTTGGAACTCTTGTGTAATTTTCATCGCCTTGTAAACTGTGTAAAACTTTGTAAGTGGTTCACAGTTGTGATCAATGTGTGTGTTTGCCAAATGGATACCAATGTTGTGCAGTTTCGTGGCTGCAAATCCTTGTTCAGCTGTGATCCTTTAATTGCTATAATGTTGTGTAATAATGTTCATGGATTTTTTTGTTGGCATGTGGATTTGATATTTCTTGAATGTCTTCGATTTTTGTAGAAAAAGTTTTAACTCTGTTGAGTACCCCATCAGCTTGACTCAGCCAGATTCGTCATTTTTAAGTACAAAATTGGATTTGGGAATTCGGAGAAAAAATAAGGGCACTCACTTCTATTAAGTAGTTTTCCAGTACGGTGCAAATAAAAAGTGTAAAGAGTTTTTGGTGCACAAAAAATGTGTTTACGTAATGCATGCAAGTTTACGGTGAAGCTTTTGAACGTCTTATGTAAACATCTGCAAATACCAATATTCATATTTTTTATAACCTCCCCCCCCCGTACATGCGTTGTATTTGTCTCCAATATTTTCCTATAATTATTGGGTCTGTAGTCTACAGTTTGACCATCTTCTTATGAATCTCAAGCATTAGTGCAAACAAAAGTTTCCTAAAAGGGAAGTTGTTCACAATTCCTCACATGAAAATATTAACATAATATTATTAGCTGTATGGCTTAAAATCAAAGGTTCTGGGGAGTAAGCACACCCTCTTTTGACATGCCCCTGATTTCAAATGAAGAATCTGTCTGCGCTAACAGGGATTGATCCAGATTTTTATTTTGAAGTCCACATTTTGTGGGCCATAGAACCCAATTTAACCAACCAACCAACATTTTGTGGAAAAAAGATATTTTTGTGAACTTTTTTCTTTTTCTTAAAAAAAAAAGTATTTTTAAGGCTTTTCTTTCACATATTTTTTTGTGAAAAATCCCTGTTATATAGGCCATGTTTAGCTGTCGCATATCTAATCTGAAATCCCTTTGGCCTAAAGGGATTCAGACAAATTGAGTAAGCTGTTTTTATGTATGAAATTTTGTGAAAATTCTACTTTTAAGCTATGAATTTTTGTGAAAGGACCCCTTTTACAAAATTGAATTTTGTGTAAAGGGCCACAAAGTGGATTCAATTTGCTTTAGAATCGACCCCTGGTCAAGTGTGCTGTGTTCATGGCATGCTCGTTAAGGAAGCACCTATAGTTGGGGCAAGCCTAACCGGGCAGCACTGTGAAGGCTACACAGATAATGGGAACAGCGTTGCAGGGTTCGAATACTCCGAGAAAACCTGTAATTGTGAGGAAAAATGACATCATTAAAAATGTCAGGGAATTTTCTAATTTTGGAACAATTTTTTTTTTTCATTTTTTTACCTAGGGAATTTTGTACCATAGGAGAAAAAAAAGAAAAAAAAAATTACAAGTATTTTTTTTAAACTGAAGGAAAAAGTTTTGGTACTTCCACACTACTACTTTAATTTTTTTTTATTATTAATTTTAAAATATTGTTATTTAAGCTTAATTTTGAATGAAGCAGGTGACCTGGAATTTGCTAAAGAAAAGCACCCTGGAAAACCTGGAACAGTCGTAGAAATTTTTTTAACTACAAGTGTATGAACCCTGGCTTTGTGAAGCTATCAGTTTGATTTTCCCCATCAAAAGAAGCAAAGGGATGAAAGTGCAATAATTATACATTTAAAAATGTCTTGGTGGGGGGGGGGGGCGACATATGGTAGGTACTAGGAGCCATGTTAGATGTTGCTATTACACATCATTACAGTTGGCTCTCTGTTTAACGACGCTCTATTTAACGACTTTCTCTATTTAACGACGGCTTTTCACGATCCCAGATGGTCCACTGTAGTGTTAGAAGCATTCTGCTTAAGGACGTTTTCTACTTAAGGACGATTTTTTGTGGTGCCTTGAAAGTCGTTAAACAGAGAGCCAACTGCATTTAGAAAAGCTTTGGAATGAAAGCTTTCCTAGGGTTTGCACTCATTTTGCTCAAAAATTTAAAAAAAGTGTATAGTGCAGCTCTGGTTAGTTGAGCTGTAACCTTGACTATGTTTACCTGTTTTAGGGGTGTTTAGTGAAAAATAGACGTGTTATTGGCTCGGATTTTAGTTGGAATATTTTTGGAAAACTACTAAGAAAGTTTCTCAACTCAACTTAGCGCCAATGACCCCTCCCTATTTTCCGAAACAGAGATGAACATTGTCTGAGTCTGAGGTATTTTTTTCTCAGAGCCTCACAATACTTACATTCCTTTGCTTCTTTGACTTTTTTTGTATTGTTGTCCAAGAAAACCAAAATCATTTGACTATGTGGTTGTAATTTTTAGTTTTATATGATTTTGCTTGAGGAGAAAAATTCTCATTTTTAATGAAATTGTAATGAAAATCAATGTTTAGAAATTGTATCTGAAATCAAATTTTTTTTTTGATCAATTTTGCGATTGATTGGGAAACAAAGCTCATAATTTAGAGATGAAAATTCTGTAAATAAAAGAATTTCGTATTGAATTTGAGATATCAGAATAAGACATGAATTTTTCTTCAATTTGTTAATCAAATTGGTATCTTTTAACATTTTACTTCTTTTTTACCTTTTGTGTAAAGGATGCCATCTGCCAAACTCGGTGTTGATAGTTATAAAAAGTTGTACAAAAACAAAACAAGCATTTTTCATGTGTTCTTTTATTTGTTATGTTGATGGTTTTTATTGTTGCAATAAATAAAATTATATTTAATGTAAATATTGTCAGAGTCGTCTCTTTAAGATTTTAGTGTTTCAAACTTTCTTTTTGTTTTTAAATTACGGACATATTGTTTTTTATATTACATCATTTTTGACCACTATCATATTCTACTATCTGTTGCTTCTGATTTCTATGGCTCTTTGAGAAATTCTAAAGTTTATCAAAGTTTCATTATGAAGCTGAATTGGTGGAACATTTGGAGCACTGATACAAAGGGTGTGAGTGCCAAAATTAAACATTTGAATGTAACTGGCACGAATGGTAGAGAAACTCATGTTTTGGGGGGCAACAGATGGTTCTAGTTGCTCTGATATGGGCTGATATGCAATCGGATTTAGAAAGACTTCCTGAGGAAAGTCTACCTATGGCTTCTCACTGTCTCATTTGTCACCTTAAAGATGCCAGTGCAATATTATTTGGATATCCATCTGTTGCCATTTCCTTGATTTGCATCCATAGTTTATTATTTTGCTGGCAAAAAGATGTTTTTGACAGCAGTTAGCAGTGGAAAAAATGGGGGGGGGGGGGGGGACCAGCAAAAATGTCTAACTTAGATTCAATGGATTTGCATTTAATTCTGTTAATTTGGAAATAGTAATGATGTGAAAAAAAAAAACTGAATAAATATAGTTAGTAATTCCATTATTAATGTTTTCTGTAAGTCGAATTCCTCTTTGCATTTAACAAACATCATGTCTTTGAAATTAGTTACTTTATTAAAAACTGAAATTGTGTAGGTTTTTTTTCTGGTTACATTTTAAGCTTGTTAGTTTTGAAAACAAGACAATTAATAATACAGGGGGGACATAAAAGAACTTACTTTTTTCCTCACCTTTTTTCTCCTTCACCGGGAGAATAGATATCTGGGGAAAGTTATTAAAAAGAATAGAAACTAAGAGTTTTGTTCTACAATCACTTTTACGTCGTAAGTAAAAAATGAGTTTCATGTCTTATATACAAACAATTTTGCTTCTATATTCAAAAGATTTAAAAGCAAAAATTTTCGAAATGTTTAACTCTTTAAGAAAATTAAATGTTAGCTTACATTTAAGCATACTGCAAAGACAAATACCATGAAAAAGAGAGATAAAGCTGTAATACCTATTTCAAATAATTTTTAGTAATTTTAACTGGAATGTATAGTTTTTAAATTTCAGCATTTAATGCATCATTGAAAGCGCAGTCGAGTCTAAATGTAAATATTGTTAACACAACTGTTTTATAAAATGTACATTTTATAAAAGATAATTTTACAGATGTCTTTCACAGATTTAAACTACATAAATCAACCATCATAACTATTAAACTATTTTTCATGTTTCATTTATAATTATTTTTTAAAAGAGAAATAAAGCTAATTTTGCTATGCTATGAACAATAAATGGTTAAGAAATGCAACTGTAATTAGTAGTATAATATACATGTGAAAAGAAAGAAAAAAATCTTTGTATAACTCATATTGAACTATAATGAAAAGAAAACACACACAACAGTAGATTAATTTTTTTTTTTTTTTTGAAACTGTTTAGTATTTTTTTAATGAGTTATCTTTTATTATTTGATTATCAACTTAATAAAAATGACGTACAATTAGTAATCTCATGAAGCCTTAATTGTATTATGTACAAAATTAAACTGCTTTTCCTTTTGTACATATTTTACGTCTGCCTGTTTTTTTTTTAATATAATTTAAACCATTTCTACCTGTTTTATGAAGCTTTTGCCACTGATCAGGCAAAATTACTATTTTGCTGACAAAATGATCAACAAAGTGATGTCATAGAATGGTAATCTGACCAAAATTCTCAAACTAAAAATCATTACATATCACTGACAGATGAATGGGGGGAGCAATTTAATTTTTCTTTCTATAGGCTTAGCATGTCATAGAAGATTTTATATCTGAAAAATAATTTTGAAATAAGAGCATAGCTAATAAATGAGATACAATTCAGATATACCTATAAAGAACTCAAGTTGAACTCAACATAATGGCAATAACAGAAGCTTACAGCAAATTTATGCCTACGAAGGTGTCAGTCATATTAACTGTTGGAAGCAACTTTCATAAGAAATTTTTCAAAGTCTCTTGGAAACTTAAAAATGCCTTGAATTAATACGAAAAAGTTATCCTCATATAAATAACTAGTGACACCCGTACGGCTTTGCCCGCAGTAGAAAAATTAAAAGGTCTTTTGGTTCCCCTGTATATTTACAAATAATGCATGATGAATTTCTCGCCAAGTGGCTTGCCCACGTTATGATAGCATGGTAATTTACTCGTCCGTTTTATAATAATTTTGCGAGGGAAAATGTTCTTAGAATTAGAAAAAAGAAAAAACGAATTTTAGAAAAATCGCTTAAAGGAGCACAACTCCCATGCTACAAACTAATTCTTTGCCAAATTTAATGAAAATCGGCCGAACGGTCTAGGCGCTATGCGCGTCACAGAGATCCTGATAGACAGAGAGACTTTCAGTTTTATCATTAGTAAAGAAGATAAAAAAAGATAAAGATAAAGAAGACAAAAAAAAAAAACGGAAATGAGAAGAAAAAAAAAAGTTGGGGAATTTTATAAGAAAATTTGGCTATTTGGGGAAAAAAATTGATTCAAGAGACAAAAATATTAGAGGAAGAGTCGATTCATTTTATGAGAATATTAGTAGGAAAATTTTGAATTTCGGGAATTTTGATAGAAAACATCTCTTTTGGGGAAATCTGGATTTGACCATCTGGCAACACTGATAGGAACTACCATAGCTAGTGGCGCCATCTATTGTGTTGACTATCAAGGAAAGAATAATTTTAAAGACAACGTGTTACCTGAAATGCAACAATGAATATATTTTACTATTGTTGTACTCACTTACCTGCACTTTTTTTTTTCCAATTGTTAAGTTTATATACGAGTTAGAACCTAATACAGTTGTATCCAGCCAGTATGGTGGTTAGAGTCTTCGGCTCTGGCACTGCTGGTCCCGGGTTCGAATCCCGGGGGGATACCGAGTGGTTCGAGGAAATCGTCTTCCTAGGGATAGACTGATCGGGTAGTGTGCGCTAGTAAAGGGCCCTTTACTAGCCCTGCCCTGATCAGCAGGGGATCTCGCTAGGGATTAGCCGCGTCGGACAGTTATGACTGTCTTGGGTGGCGTTCCCATGTGACTTCTCCGTCCTGAGGTGTGAGATGAATGAATCGAATCGCTCGTTTTTTAAAAAAAAAAATCCAATGTAAATTCAGACGAAACCACGTGCACGTAATTTACACTGCACGTTCTTCTTCGCTAACTTCCGTTATCTAGACGCGGTTTACATGTTTTGCGAGCCAACATGAATTTCTAACAAAATAGGGAAGTTGCAACCCATTAAATGTTCATATTTTGGCTATTGGATATTGTCAATTGACCCTCAAAACTAAAAAATTCACCATCGCCAAATTTTAAAACACCGTGGTTGATTTTTAATGAATTTTTAAAAATCCACGCGCAAAAGTGCGCTCTTCTGAAACGTCACGAGCCTACGTCACAGGGCGCGAATGGGCAGCCTTCCGCCGAAGATCCCTTGTTTTCGCTAGGGACATTTTGAGCGCGCTGATATTTTTATTTTTTAGAAATTCAATAATCTTTTTGAACACACTATGGAGACCGGATTCGTTAAAGCACAATCTAATTAATCTTCCTCAAGCAATATCAATGATGATATTCGAATATTTCCGAGAGGATGAGGGGTTTAATGTTCCAGAAACGCGAGGAGTTAAATGCGAGGAGATAAGCCTTTTACGTTTCGTCTTCGAAGCACGTCCTTCGGCTTCTTCCGTATCGGAAGAGCGCATGACGTCACTTCCTATGTCATTTGACGTCACAAGCGCTTGAACTTTAAAAATTAATTAAAAAAACTACTTATCGTATCGCAAATTTTTTTTCACCTATGATGTTCATACATGTTACTCTATCATATAAAAATAAAATTGAAAAATCGAAAACTTCCCTATTAAACATTAAAAGTGGGATTTAAAATTACATTCAAGTTTGAAATAGTGGGTCAAGTACATAGCAAAAGCCAGTAAAGTACATTAAAAGTTCAAGTAAAACTGAAAAAGATTTGCTAAATAAATGAAACCACATAAAAAGATTCATTCCAGCCAAAGTTATCGTAACTGCAAATTTTAATTCAAACTTAACTGAATCATTTATTAGGATAGTTATTAAATTTTAAATTCAAGAAGGAACCATAAAACATAAAAAAAAAACTCGTTTACTTGCTGAGATGAAAATCCGAAATAATAATGGGAAAAAATGTAATAACTTATTTTTAAATGTAACCCTTAAAATAGTGAATATTAAAATATTTTTGAAGCTAAATAAACTAATGATAATTCAAATAATACAGTGGTGGACAAAATTATAGACTCACTAGCAAAAATACCCGACGTTGCCTGTGTCAGTAATAATTATGAGAAAAAATCGTTACTTGCTTTTGTTTTCTGGTTTAAGTGAAAGAATTTAAAACATCTTTTTGACGTGATTAAAAATCGAGTTTCTTCCTTACCCATAAAAGTAAAATAGCAATAAATATAAAGAACAAAATAGTATTGATTTTGAAACGAAAGCACTATATTTAAGCATATACAAATTTCCAAAACATGAAATTATTCTTCTCATGTTTAAAAAGATTAATCTGTTGATACTTTTTTTTTTTTTTTAACATGGAGTCTAAAACCTACTCTGTATTGCTATTGAAGTTGCTCGTAATCCCCTTATACTTGCTTTAGTTATTTTGGGAAATTTCAATCATTGTGGGCTCTTGGTGCGATTTTACCGAATTTGCGGGAATCGTTTTGGGATACCTTCGATGATGCTCCCTCCTTCTTTCCTTACTTTGTAAAACGATATGATATCAATTTTCGTTACAAAGATATTATCGCCAGGTGCTGAGATACTTTTGGTCTCCATAAAATGGTGCTAAAGAGTTTCATCCGAAATGTTTCCAAAATAAGTAGTAAAATTTGGCGATTGTTTGAAATTGTGCAAAAAGGAAAATTATTGGAAGTTTTTGTGCTGTTTATGGATTTGCCTAATTTGGTTGCTGGATTATTTAACACAGTAAAGAAAGTTTTTTAAAGATTCTTTGATTGGCGATATTTTTCTACATGGTGAAAGCTGAGAAACATTATGACGTAGTCTTCGGCTTCAAAAACAGCGACGTTGAAAAAAACTGCCAAATTCCACAGCCACCGAAATATTTCTGCAAAAATTTTGGCGATCTGCTGGTTGATTGGATAATGAGTAAGTGTTCAATCAGCATAAATAATAATAAAAACCATTAATTACATTAAAGTTCCGTTTAAGTGGAAAATGATCAGCCAAATCATATATTATTTGCCAATCTTGTGCAAAAATCTTACTTTAAGATTTGACTTGAGAAAAGCCTTGAACAGTCACGAAAAGCAAAGATAGTCAACAATACAACAATTGTCGCTATCGACAGGGAGTTGAGATGATACACTAAATACTGTATTGAGTTTAGGAAAGCCTTCGAACATGGAACTAAAAAGCTCATAACTCGTTTTTTATTCTACTTAGAAATTTCGAACAGGTGCCATCTTCAGCAGAAAAATCAGAGCTTTCGATGGACATATAATGTAAATATGTGCAAGTATTTTTTCATCCCTATATTAGAGAATTTATACGAAAATTGTTTTACTGCCCCCCAAGGGGGTTTTTCCCCCCATAACGGGACAAAACTACCCTATGTGTTATTCTGATGCATAAGCTATATTATTGTAAAGTTTCATCAAAATCCGTTCGGTAGTTTTTGCGTGAAAGAGTAACAAACATCCATACATCCATACAGACAAACTTTCGCATATATAATAGTAGTAAGATAGCCGATGATCGAGTAACCGGCGTGCTTCAACAATGAAACTCGCGTCACAGCATGATTTGATAATATGTTTTTATAATGTTTAATATGCAGGGAAATGCTTTATTGTGACAAGGCTGAACTCGATCCGGTGACTTAGCAGTTTTACTGGTAAGACTGCGTCATTTCAGGGGAATGAAGAAACAAAGAAAAAAAAAGAATGAAATTAATTTGAATTCTGAAATTTTGAATTCAAATTATGTTTTTCGCAATCATAACAGGACCCTCATTGGAGTTATTGTTTCTAAAAACGGCTCCTATCCCCCCCAAGCCTGCCTCTCCTCCTGGGCGGTTACGTGCGTATAGTTGTGTGTGCATGCGTACGTGCGTGCATGTATAGGCTCGTGTGTGTGCGTAGACCTGTGTGTATGCACTTAGGCGTGTGTGTGTGTGTAACGGCATGTGTGTGGGAGTGTGTGTGTGCGTAACGATGTGTGTGTGTGTGTAGGACATGGACGCCACCGACCAGGAGAAGCGGCTAAAGGGGGACAGTGGGCGGTGGTACTGCAGAGGCCCCTGGTCGTAGCTGAAAAAGGAACCACAACGCTAATGACCGTCAAATGAGAACAATAAGCAATCGTGATTGCTCAAAAATATGGTCAACTATGCAATCTACCTACTGGAGTTTAGGCTTCATCTCCTGAAATTGGGTTACCATTACAACTATCAAAATATCACCAAACGGGCAATGGCTTTGTTCAAATGTAGAAGTAATTTTTACCCGTTATACCTTGACAGGCGACTTTCTAGTCTTAAAAGATACATTCCCACATTTTATGGATTTTTTTAGCTGGACATTCAGCTATCGGGACTGTGAGACAAATGCAGGACTGTCAGGCCAAAATCTGGATTTCTGGTAGAAAACTTGGTGAAGTGTGGTAGAAAAAAGGTAGATCATTTGGTGACAACTTTGCGATATCTTGCTGAATTGGGGGCCCTGTTTCCTTCGAATATTTTTTTGATGTGAAGTTTTCTAGTTTCATGTCTCACCGGTCCAGGTCACCTAGATCAAGTCCATGATACCTTGATACCATTTTTAGCCAGATAGGTTTTTAGTTCTCCCATATTAAAGAATCACTAGAAAAGTGTAACGCGGTTATTTTTATTATTATTATTTTTTTTTTTTGAGCAATCACCATTGCTTATTGTTCTCACTTGACTGTTTTTGGCATGCTATCATTTTATTTTCCCGCCAGCACCCTCTGCAGCATCACCGTCGACCGTCTCCTCACGATGCTGCTCCTACAGCGAAAGCCGTCTCCAGGTTGCATCCATGTCCTACGCACACTCGCATACATACACAACTATACACACACGCATACATTCATGCCTGCACACAGACACAAACACATATTCCTACACACACATACACTTACCCCCTCCCCCACATACACACATTCATACACACAACTACCCACACACTTATGCCAGCACACAGACACAAACACACATGCCTACACACACATACACATACCCCCTACAACATACACATACCCCCTGCATACAAACACACATACCCCATATACACAAACACACACGCCTACATACACACACTCGTGATTGCGAAAAACGTAATTTGAATTCGAGATGTCAGAATTCAAATTAATTTTTTTTTCTATTTTTTTTTTTTTTTTTCACTTTCCGCGGTGTTTGTATGCTCCGGGAAAACCTGGAATTGGCGACCCAAAAAAACTTCCGCAGCCGCCATTTTTGACCCTCAATAGTTTCCCAAGGAAAGAATTCCTCGGGTGAACAGGAATTATGCACAAACTCAACAGGGAAAAAGGCAATCTACTGCTTCAGAAGCCTGATAATTTTAACCTGATGATTTTAGAGTTAATCGGGGAAAATCGTAATTTTTTTCATCCGAAATTCTTTCCAGCTACGTGTGAAACGTAGTCGCCATTTTTGGTCATTCAGAAGGTAGAAGCAGACACGATCCTAAATGTCTGAGTTTTCAAAAACCAAGCAGAATTGGGTGTTTTCTTTCATTGCAAATTCATGAGAATAATACAAAATGGGCTGAAAATTGTTTTATTATTATTTTAAATATTTTTTTTGAGAAATGATAACTTTTGTTCTTAAAATTTAATTTTATCCTCATTGCCTTGGACGTCAATGTGAAAAAACTTTTCAACAGAATTGTAGTTTCATGAAGATTTATTATTTTTTTAATTGTTTTCATGCAACAAATTCAAAAAATTATTTCTTATATTTGGGCGTTGCCACCATATTTGGCCATTCCCAAGATGGAAGTACACAAGACTTTTTCGTGCCTAAGTTCCCGAAAACGGCAGTAGATGTTAATTGCAATGCAAACTATTGAAAGCAACGCAAAATGTGTTTTTTTTTCCCTGGATAATTCGTAATTATTTTCTAGAAAAATGCAAAATTTAATCTTCAGAACATTTTTTTTATTCTAACTGATTTAGACGCTTATGTGCTAAAAACTGACTATTTTGTCTTAATTGTAGTGTTTTAAGAATTATTAATTATTTATAACTACTTTCATGCTACAAATTCAAAAATCTACTAATTAAAATTTTCACGTAGTCACCATATTTGGTTGTTTGCACAATGGAAGTAGACGTAAACTTCCGAAATCAGAATCGGATGTTTATATCAATGTAAACTGTTAAAAGTAACAAAATGTGCTAAAAATTATGAATTTTTGAAAATTAACTATTACTTTCTGCGAAAGAAAAATTGAAATTTTAATGTAGGTATCCTTTAATATACGAAAGGAAAAAAGGAAAATGAATATTGGCATTGGTCTATGATCGGCGGATTGATTTTTGTTATTATGCATTATATGGTATGCCGATCGATGCAACAAGTTAATCATATTTATACTGAAATTTAGCTTTGTATTTTGCTCAATATGTTTTGTGTTATATCTTAATATATAAAAATCTTCTGTGCGGACGTTTGTCACCATAAGGCTTTTAAACGGCTGCACCGATTTTGATCAAATTTTTTGTGTGTAATTAAGTTGTGGCAAGCATGGTTTCGAAGCGCGATGGATTGAATGGGAAACATTTTTGGTAATTAATTAATTAATGTAAACATTGGATAGTTATATCTCCCAAATGATTAATATTTATTTTAACTCATTGTTGAGCGAGAATTGAAATAAATATTTAACCCGTTGCCAAAGGACAATAAGAAAGCCAGCTCTGCTTTTTGTAATGAAATTTCCAACTGTAACGTGTCAATTGAGAATAGATAATACATAGAGAGAGAGGGAGAGAAGCCTTCATTTCTTGAAAGCAACGATTTTAAGTCCCGTAATTTTAAAGTTAAGTACTGGAAGAAATCAGGTTTCTTTCACTAACCAAATGATCCCGTACCTAGCAACATTTGTTTCTCAGCTCAAATCCATCTGAGTTTTGCCTCCAATGTCAAGAATAATTTTTAAGGATTATCAAACTAATCAGTACATTATTAAACGAAAAGACGGTGGAATGTGCAGTGGGAGATTTTTACTTTGGTGGAAAGAACAAATTATGCAATAAATGAAGATTATTTAAGTACGCAGGGAAATATAGTGAGACAAATGCTCAGCGAAAAAGCAAGATTTAAAAGTTTTCGTTCAAAAGATCGGACCCCTCATCGGTCGGAGTTTGCTTCGCTCAATGATCGGCTGGATTACAGTAACGTGGTAGCTTGGCGAATTTGGCCATAAACAATAGAGTTGCGGGATTATTTGTTTGCATTTTAAAACTACTGTTAATGTAATTTAATTGTATTTTTTGTTTATTTGACGAAATATTTTAAATTGCGAAGAATTGTTGTTGGTTTTTTAAAGAGTGTTTAGTCATTTTAGTTGAAGAATGTGTTTATTTTACATCGGGAGGGGGGAGGGAGATGAGTGATTTTCGTCCTTATTCAGAGAACTGTTTTTATCTTTATCATTTTTTAAACCATATCCTTTCGATTGTTTTCTTCTTTTTTATATGGGGGATGTTGCAGCGGGATTTGCCGTTTATTTTAGTTGGGAAGTTAGTTTTTTACACTTAATATCTGAGGATGATTTTTATCCTTTGAGTATAGCAGAAGGAACAACTCATACAATTTATGAAGATCTTTCAAGTACGCGAGAAAAAATAGTTAATAAATCAACTGCTCAGTGGGCATTAGATAAATCAAGTTGTAATAAATACACGCATTCTGACACCCAATAGCTTAAAACATTTTCTTTTTACTATTTTTTTTTCAACAAAAAGGTTTAACCACTTGATAGTGTATTGAAATTTTTCAACTTTTCAATTTACAAAGTTTGAACAGAACAACGTCTGTCTTGTCCTCTAGTACTAATAAAAAAAAAATAAGTATTGTAAACCAACAGCAGGGATGCTAAAAGATTGCATGACAACGAACATTGTTTTTAACTTGAACACTTTTTGAGATAAAAGACTTTTATCCCGCTTGAGTTGCGAAGCCGTTGAAAACGTTGGTGAAATGTTTAATTAAGGTCAAACCTGTGACCTAAGGACATAGAGAAATGTGAAGCTGCTTTGGATGACACGCGAGCAGATCATTGTTTTAACATCAATCTTACATAATTAAAAATAGTTTAAAAAACTAAAAAAAAAACACGCTTTCGTAGCAAAATGAACTAAAAAGTGAAAAATAATCTTTGGATGATAGTAGTTGACCAATCACTTAATTTTAATGTAATACAAAAAACCGTGGGGGGCTTCTTATCAGTTGTCTTGAATTTCTTCCATTTGTTGTCCAAGCAAAAATGTAAATAGACAGCACCCCACGGTTTTTTGTATTACATTAAAATTAAGTAATTGGTCAACTACTATCCTCCAAAGATTATGTTTCACTTTTTAGTTCATTTTTGCTACGAAAGCGTGTTGTTTTTAGTTTTTTAAACTATTATTTTATTTTTCTGTTTTTTAGTCTTTTGTTGGAGTTTTAGTCTTTTGTTGGATCAGACAAAGTTTTTTTTTTTTTTTTTTTTTTTTTTTTTGTGCGGTATAGGAAATTTTGAATCAGATTGGGATTTAATTGACGAAATTATTTATGAAACGAGTGCGAGGTAATATCTTAAAGTTAAGACAAGGGCACCCCGATGGGAAGCTACTGTGAGTCATCGATGTATGTTTGCGGAAATCATATTTATATTCTTTTGAAAATTTGAGATGCATTTGAATGAAAGTTTTGTTCAACAATGGTCTGATCAGCAATGGATTTCCAATTGAAGGCTCACCTAAATTTTGGCATGAAATTAGTTAAAAACAATTATATTTCATGTTCTAATTACCTTGGAACATTGGAACGAATTTTGTCTGATGCAGAAAAATTAAAGGTTTTTGTAGATGTTTTTAAATAATTTTTGCGAGTATTTTTTAATGTATTTTTTTAAATTTTTCCTTTTTTACATTGTTGGATTTATGCCAAAATATTGATTAAAATTGGAGGAAACTCACAATTAAAAGAGTTAATTAATTAATTTGACTATAGAATATTGGCATTGTCATCGGGTCTGAGGTCGCGTGCCAAATTTAAAAAGAATCCGACCGCAGGAAGTATGCGAAATTTGAGCTGCAAGATTTCGTTACAAGATACATACATACATACATACAGGTGAAGCTAATAAAAGCGTGTTAAAAAACTGAGCGTATGTATCTATCTATGTCCGAGTTTACTTCTTCCGAACGCCAGTGAACTGACCATCGAACCAGATAGCGATAGATTCGTATTTTTCCTGTCTTTACGTTTGGCTATTTCACTTTTTAATCCGATAATAATTAGCGGAGATATCAATTAAAAACGATTAATTATCATATTTAGATTTCGACACAAAATCCCTATTTTTCGAAGACTTTCCTCCATTCAAATTAATATTCAGTGCTTCATCGCAACTTTTCGTAACAATGCTTTTATTAAAATTTGTAGCGTTAACAAAATCATCGAGAAGAAAGATCTGTTGCCATTTTTCCCTCAAATATGAACAAATAAAATTCTGGCTTTTGTTTTGAGGCTTTTCCTGTAATCGAGGAATTTAAAATGTTTCCACTTTGGTTATTTTTTCGTAAACTGCTGCAGAATTTTACTGATTTTTTTCTTTCTTTTGTTCAAGCGTGATTGTTTAACACGCGTCACTTGACTAAACTTTTGTTTTCGAAGTAGACCGAGCAAAGCCGGGCAATGCAGCTAGTACAATTGAAATTTCTAAGTTGATTTTCCCTCATCGGGTTAAATGGTAAATAACAGGGATTATGAACTGTTTTTAATTTCCATCGAACACCTTTTTAAACATCGAAAAGTCTTCCAAAGGCCGATATGTTTCTTTTTAAATTTTATTATTATTATTTTGAGTAATCATGATTGCTTATTGTTTCACTCTACTGTAGTTGATGTAATATCCTTTTTGAGGGCCAACGCGCGCGGGCGCTCCTCCTGGGTGGTTGCGGGGACGAACGGAATCAACATTGTAGTCGACCTCCTCGACTTAACGCGATCCGCTTTAGAAAAATCGTCACACAAACGTCCAGCATCCAGCCCCTGGCATTCATTTGAATTTTACCATCTGGACTACAAGTTATATTTTTTTCGTCATTGATCGCTTTTTCAGGGTTCGTACGCTCCTTCAAAACTCCTCCATTACTCCTTCATTTGGAAATTTTTTTTGAATGGCCCTTCAAACTCCTTCATTTTGGTTTTGACTCCTTCAAAACCTTTCCTTTTTTAGTTCAAGACTACATAATCTTCCTCTATGACAGTAACTTATAATACTTTGATCAACAACTAACTTTGTCACAAGGGCGATTTTAATGTAGTAATTTGGTGCATTTATTTTTTTCATAAAGATGTGATTTACAAATTGATCATTGTTAAATCATAAAAGTTGAAGGTGAAAATTTTATTAGAGGACTAAAACAATTCATAAGTGAAGTAAAACATGCTTAAATGGTGCTTTTCTACTTTTTCAAGTTTAATGATTATTGTTTTTTCCTCCACCACACACTCAGCAGCAAAAGTCAGGTTGTCTAAAACTACGTAAGTAGATGTACTACATTAAGTGATTGTGTTAAAAAACAATTGTTTAGTAAATCGCAGTTATGATATAGTAAAAAGAGTCATCCACGAGTGATGTCATGCCTTGAGGAGGAGATGGGCTCATGAAATTGTGACAAGAGGAAGAGAGGGTGACATCACACAGTTATTGTAACAATATGTTTATAAAAAATATGACATGTGACAAGAGGAGGGGTTAGGTGAAGTGTGACACTTTGTGATAAAGGGGCAAGGGGGTCAAATATGTTGAAAAAAAGTGCGACATCATTTAATGACAGCCCATTAATACTCCTTCAAAACCTCATTTCACTCCTTCAAAACTCCCCCAAAACTACTTCATTTCATTTCTGAAATTGAGTACGAACCTTGTTTTTGTCAAAAGGGCGTAAGTCAACAATGTTTGTAAGTTGACTTAGCCGTTCAACACAAAATGATGCAATTACGATGACGAGGGAAGTCATCTGTAGAAGAAAAAAAAAACAACTAAGGCTCTGTTGCAATTCATGATTCCAACACATAGCACTGTTGTGCTAGGTATTGTGTGCAGGAGGATTTTTTTCTTTTTAATTATTATTATTACAGGAAAATTGCCCGTCATGGTATGACGGGTGGAAATTGTTTCTGCATTTGAACGAAGCAAATGCCTGTTTGGTGATACAGTAAAACCTGTAAAGTTGGCCACCTTTGTAAGTTGACCACCTGTCTATGTTGACCGCTTTTGTCAGGTACGGAATTAGTCCTATCTTGTATAATGAAGGAAAACCTCTGTAAAAAAGAAAGTTACTTGAACTTCAGATTGATAAAAAGTATGAAATATAAAAATTAATTGAAAAGGGAGAAATCCAGAGAAAATTAGCTCACAGATATGAAATTTCCAAAACTAGTGTCTGATAAGTGCGCCAAACTTCAATAAGGAGTTATTTTGTTGAAAAGTAGATCATCATGGTTATAAATGTATTAAATGTTAAATGTATATGAAAAAAAAAAAGCAAAAAATTTGTTATTTTTGATTAGCTATGAATTTTTAGGAACTATTAATATCAAATAACATTTTATAAACAACGTTTTTTTTTTTTTTTTTGATAAATTTACTGAAATTTTAAATTTACATGACACATTATACGTCGTTTTGAGAAAATAACCTCTAAAAATATTTGAATAACATTTTAAATTATTGTTTCAAAGTAATGTTAAACAATGAAAGTGAGTTGAACAGAAAGAGCAACTGTCAATTAGTCAAAAAATGAATACATGGTGCCAGAAATGACAAAAAAAAAAAAATCATTACCCCCTTTATAAGTTGACCACCTGTTTAAGTTGACCACCAAAGTACTGCACCGCAAGTGGTCAACTTACACAGGTTTCACTGTATTTGGAACTTGAAATTGTAACTCTAACTCCAGTGGATTAACCCTAAACTCCAGTAGGTAGCGTTCATTGTTGACCATTTTTTCGTTTCTTCATCCCCCTGAAATGACAGTCTTACCAGTAAAACAGTTAAGTGACCGGATCGAGTTCAGCCTTGTCACAATAAAGCCTTTTCCCGCAAGTTAAACATTACCAAAACATAGTATCAAATGATCATGCAGTGGCGCCATTTTCATTGTCGAAACTCGTGGGTTACTCGATCATCGGCTATTCTACATATAAGTATTATTTTTACTGACACGTAGATAATTTGTATGGTTTAAACACATTCTTTGATACGCTTTGGAAAAATATTCGTTTTCCCTGATCTAATGTATAAATTAGTGATGTTCCGGATATCCGTATCCGTGGATATCCGAGGGAAAATAAAGATCTGTATCCGTATCTTTTTTGACGGATCTTAAACGGATCATTTCTATTCTAAAAATTTTTAAATATTTGAATAAAAGACTCTTTTATTCCGTTTAAATTAGATTTTTTTCTCTATCTAGATTATAAGGTATCATTTCAGAAGTCAATTTGTACCCCCCCCCCCCCCCATTGCAAAAAGGAAGGGGAAATAAGTTTTAAAAGTGTGTATCAGTGCGTCTTTTTGTGGCATCGTAGTTCCTAAACAGAAAACCGATTTTGATAGTTCATTTTTCGTTCAAAAGGTGACTTGATCGAAAGTGTTCTTAGCTCGGCCTCGTTTTTATAGAACTTTAATTACCGGAGACATTAATTAAAAACCGATTTAACGTTTTTTACAATTGTGGTAGTAAAAATTTACCCGTACGTTAAAAATGTTGGCCCTAATTGAAAGAACGAAGTTTTCTGCGTTTGATATTTATTTGAAACTTCCAACTTATATACAGTAGGAGCTATAATCTTGTTAAGTAAATTTTAAATGCAATTCTAAGCCTTTATACGCGTGATAAGTAGCGATTTCATAGTCGGAAGATAAGGAGATGATTTAAAATTTTTACCTGCTGTCAGTGTCAGTTCATATTTGTTAACAAATGTGTGTTCAGACCCGCGAAACTCAGCTTAATATGAGGTCGGCTCTCTGGGACTTATTTTTTTTTAATTTAATATTAGTTTTTGTTATTGATTTGGGGTTTCTGTTATTCTTCATTTTTGTTTTTCTCGACTTCCTTTAAAAAACGTGAGACTAAATTCTCTATTTACTGTTTGTAAAGGTGTTCCCGGCTCTGTCTTTCGTCGGTCGGAGAAGTTCGGTGGAATGGGTCAGCGCTGCGGAGATTTCTATAAAGAGTAAATGATAGTCTTGATTATATTTTTGCCGTAGTTGATATTTTTTGAAGAAACTGCCATTATTCTGACGGGAATACCTTCCGTAACAAATTTTACACTTAGATAGTTGAATTGGGTAAAAAAAAAATGAAATCCGTATCCGCGGATCTTGATACTAATGATCCGGATTCGGATCCATATCCGCGGATCTACTTTTTTTAACAATCCGGCACATCACTAGTACAAATAGTGCTGTAGTATTAGTGAGCTTTATTTCTCGACACTGGCTGTACAGTACGATTTCTTACTTTGTGGTTATCAGTGATAGGTATTGCTGCAATCCTATAATTCCAACTTCCAACAACAGAGTGAATTTTCCTTGTCGGGCCATCTCCTTCTGAGTAAAAATAAGTTAATTTGATTACCTGGAAAAAAAAATAATAATATAAATCGTGTTGATGAAACTGAATCCAGAAAACAATTCAAAACTTCTTCTGTTTGGGGTCAGCGAAGCGCTAGTCCTTCCTCCAAGAGAGGAAGCGGTCAGTCTGACCCGAAGATCAAGGGCTCTTCATTTGGCGCATCAAACATGGATTTCCGTGCCGAAGGGGCGGATGTAAATTATATTTGAGGGTCAACGAACCTTGTGGAAATGAATGCCTAAAAAAATTTATCTCTCGATCTTTCAAGTCGATTTACTCGATGGAACTGTGTATTAGGGGGAGTATTTTCAGGGATGGGACACCTGTGCCGTACTTTTTACTTCCTTTTACAAACAAGCTGATGTGTGCATCACATGACTTCCTTCTGCTCCAATTTAATGTCATTTTCTCATTATTGGCAGTTTTGATATGATTCAATAGTTTACTCTCTAAATATCACCAACAGTGGCCAAATTGAAACCAGATTTAAAAAAGAAAAAAAAATCGCCAAATTTGTCGCCAGGTTGGCGACAAAACTTGGCGACCAAAAGACTGGCGATATATTGCCGAGTGTCCGCCAAATTATAACAATACTTGAGTTTACATCGAAATTAACAATGGTTTCCCCCCAAAAAAGGGGCAAAAGACCCCCTTTGGAGCATTCGAATGATACCAAAACTGGAAGTGCACAACTAGACCCCACTAGGAGTCTAAGTACCAAATTTCAACTTTCTGGGACATTCCGTTCTTGAGTTATGCGACATACATACACACATACGCACATTCATACGTACATACAGACGTCACGAGGAAACTCGTTGTAATTAACTCGGGGATCGTCAAAATGGATATTTCGGGTGTCTGTACGTTTCTAGGTACATATCCACGTGTGGTCGGGTTGAAAAAAAACCTCAACATTCATTTGGGGGTGAGCAAAATGGAAATGAAGGCCGATTTTTGGGTGAAAAGTTTTTCACGAAAACAATACTTCCTTTTTTGTAAAAGGAAGTAAAAAGGAAGTATTGTATTCGCAAAAACATTTTCACTCAAAAATCGACCTTAATTTCTATTTTTCTCACCCCCGAATGAATGTTGAGTTTTTTTTTTCGACCCTACCACACGTACATTTATACCTAAGAACGTACAGACGCCCGAAATATCCATTTTGAAGTTTCCCGAGTTAATTACAACGAGTTTTCTCGTGACGTCGGTTTGTACGTATGTATGTACGTATGTATGTCGCATAACTCAAGAACGGTATATCCTAGAAAGTTGAAATTCGGTACGTAGACTCCTAGTGGGGTCTAGTTGTGCACCTCCCGTTTTGGTTGCATTCGGGTGTTTCCAAAGGGGTCTTTTGCACCTTTTTTGGGCGAAATCATTGTTAATTTCGATGCAAACTCGAGTGGTGTTTTAATTTGGCGGACACTTGGCGATATATCGCCAGTCTTTTTGATCGCCAAGTTTTTGCAAGAAATTTGGCGGGTTTTTTTTTTTTTTCTTTTTTTTGAGCAATCACGATTGCTTATTGCTTTCATTTGACTGTTTTGATGTGCTATCATTTTATTTTCCCACCAGCACCCTCTGCTGCACTACCGTCGACCGGATCCTCACGATGCTGCTCCTATAGCGAAAGCCGTCTCCAGTTTGCATCCATATACTACACACACACACGCATACACACACACGCATACACACACACACACGCATATACATATACATACACCTACACACACACACATGCACAAACACATAAAATCACACGCATACATACAGACACCTACAAAAACTCACACACCTATACACAACTACCCACACACTCATGCCTGCACACAGACACAAACACACATGCCTACACACAAACACACATACCCCCCCCACACACACAACTCACACACGCCTACATACACACACATACACACACTCGTGATTGCGGAAAACATAATTTGAATTCAAGATGTCAAAATTCAAATTAATTTTTTTTTTTAAATTCTGTTTTCAATTTTTCCACTGTTGGTGATATTTAGAGAGTTAACTATTGAATCAAATTAAAATTGCAGTAATGGGAAAATAACATTAAATTGGTGTAAAAGGAAGTTATGTGATGCACACATAAGCTCGTTAAAAATACCTTTCTGCCGACGATCCCGGTTTAACATAATTTTGCTCCATGCTCGTAATGGCTGTTGTCGCTGTTTTTACGAACAAAATGTGACCAGGAAAAGAGTTCGTAAAATCGAAACTCACCGAAAAGTAAATGTGGTACGCACACTTCCACCACCAATAGACATTCTAATTTTTCCTTTGCGCCAAATGAAAAAAATTGCCTTGTTGTTGTCTTGTGCCAGCTAGGCTGGCAATAGGGAAGTTTTCGATTTTTCAATTTTATTTTTATATGATAGAGTAACATGTATGAACATCTTAGGTGAAAAAATTTTTGCGATACGATAAGTAGTTTTTTTTAAATTAATTTTTAAAGTTCAAGCGCCTGTGACGTCAGATGGCATAGGAAGTGACGTCCGATAGGAGAGAAACGCTAGCGAACCGGTTCCCATGTCATGGGAGAAATCGAAGTACGTGCATTCGACTTCGAAGATGAAACGTAAAAGGCTTATCTCCTCGCGTTTCTGGAACATTAAACCTCTCATCCTCTCGGAAATATTCGAATATCACCATTGATATTATTTGAGGAAGATTATTTAGATTGTGCTTTAACGAATCCGGCCTCCATAGTGTGTTCAAAAGGATTATTGAACTTCTAAAAAATAAAAATATCAACGCGCTCAAAATGTCCCTAGCGAAAACAAGGGATCTTCGGCGGAAGGCTGCCCATTCGCGCCCTGTGACGTAGGCTCGTGACGTTTCAGAAGAGCGCACTTTTGCGCGTGGATTTTTAAAAATTCATTAAAAATCAACCACGATGTTTTAAAATTCGGCGATGGTGAATTTTTTAGTTTTGAGGGTCAATTAACAATATGCAATAGCCAAAATATGAACATTTAATAGGTTGCAACTTCCCTATTTGGGGGGTTGCATTGCTTCACTTTTCCAACTGTACGTAATTTGGTGTGAAGTCCGACTTCCATAGTACAGTTGTCCCTCGCTACTTCGCACTTCGACTTTCGCGGTTTCACTACAGCGCGGTTTTTTTTTTTTTTTTTGAGCAATCACGATTGCTTATTGTTCTCACTTGACTGTTTTTGGCGTCTTTTGATTTTTCCCACCGCCACCCTCCGCACCATCACCGTCGACGGGCTCCTCACGATGCTGCTTCTTTAGCGAAAGCAGTCTCCAGGTTGCATCCATGTCCTACACACACGCGCATACATACACAACTACACACACGCGCGCACACATACACAAACACATGCAAACACATACACACACATACACATACACACGCATGCAAACACATACACACACGCATACATACAAACACCCACACATACACACACAAAAACATACACACAACTACCCACACATTCATGCCTGCACACAGACACAAGCACAAATGCCTACACACACACACACATACCCCCACACACAAACACACGCTAACATATACACACACACTCGTGATTGCGAAAAACATAATTTGAATTCAAGATGACAAAATTCAAATTATTATTATTTTTTTTTTTTTCAATTATAGCAATGAGCCTTTTTTATGTTCTCGTGTAAACTTTTTCTTACAAGAGAATTACAATTTATGTCTTTTAAGTAAGGTGAACTCTTCTTAGGGACTGTAGTTGTACTAGTTAAGGGAGTGGAAGAAAGTTTATCTCATTTTAACCTTAAACGCTAACTGTGCAAAGTATAAATCACTGTATTATTACTAGGGGATAAATACATCTCTAATGGTGTTCAACAACGAACAAGCTTTTTAAGCTGTATGCGTAATACCTTTAATGAGGATGGTAGCTCGATCGGTAGAGCGTCGGATTCGGGGCGGGAGGGTCCTGGGTTCGAACCTCGATGTTCGAAGACCCACCGTCGTCATTAAAGGGGACTGGGCGACGTTAAATAGGCTCGTGGTCTCAATGTCCTCCAAGTGAAACGATACCTCTGGGGGTGCTAGCACCAGGTAGCTATTAGCTGCTGGACTAGTTCTAAATTCTCATTAACTGTTCGATCCGGTGATGGTGCTGCCATCTATCGGTATAAAAAAATAATGGAGGCAAGGCACTTAGTATGCAGTCCTCGACATAAATACAGTTGTAGTCGGTTGTGACTCTGAATCGTAAAATCGTAAAAATGTAGAGGAAGAAAGGGGGTACATACGGTCACTAACTGGAAATTAATTCATCATCGAACAAGTTGAAGTTGAGCTATTTTCATAGGTTAGTAGTAATGTGTAAGAACTGCATGTGTGTATGTACTTTATTTCCCAATAGTTAATGTGATATGGATTCCGCCTAATATATCTCGTTTTCTCAATGTAATGTTGGATAAGGGTGGTGTTTCATGTCTAGGGGGCTCTAACTATGTTAAAAACCTATTTAAATTGTCGTCAGTAAGTTTTATGCCCTCTAATAGGGAAGTTTTCGATTTTTCAATTTTATTTTTATATGATAGAGTAACATATATGAACATCATAGGTGAAAAAATTTTTGCGATACGATAAGTAGTTTTTTTTAAAATTAATTTTTAAAGTTCAAGCGCTTGTGACGTCAAATGGCATAGGAAGTGACGTCATGCGCTCTTCCGATAGGAGAGAAACCGAAGGACGTGCATTCGACTTCGAAGACGAAACGTAAAAGGCTTATCTCCTCGCATTTAATTCCTCGCGTTTCTAGAACATTAAACCTCTCTTCCTCGGAAATATTGGAATATCATCATTGATGTTACTTGAGGAAAATTATTTAGATTGTGCTTTAACGAATCCGCTCTCCATAGTGTGTTCAAAAGGATTATTGAATTTCAAAAAAATAAAAATATCAGCGCGCTCAAAATGTCCCTATCGAAAACACGGGATCTTCGGCGGAAGGCTGCCCATTAGCGCCCTGTGACGTAGGCTCGTGACGTTTCAGAAGCGCGCACTTCTGCGCGTGGATTTTTAAAAATTCATTAAAAATCAATCACGGGGTTTTAAAATTCGGCGATGGTGAAATTTTTAGTTTTGAAGGTCAATTAACAATATTCAATAGCCAAAATATGAACATTTAATAGGTTGCAACTTCCCTATTAGGAAAATATTCGGTTTATAAATACAGAATCCTACTTCGCGGAAATTCAGTTGTCGCGGTGAAGTCTGGAACGAATTAATCGCGATAAACGAGGGTTAACTGCACACACTTGCCATAAGGACCCGTTTATAAGGTAGGCAACCATTCACAGCATAACAACACATTCACACAGAGGAAGGACAGGAGAGAGAAAGTACGTCCATGCCCGAGCCGGGGTTCGAACCCGAGACATAACTGTCTCAGTCACTCAGACAGGGCGTACGGCAAAAAATCGTCTTAACATTAACGTTTAAAGAACTCGGTTCGTAAGATCATGGTTCGCTGATCTTTTTAAAATAATTTATTTCTTTATTATCTTCTTCTTACTAATAATAAAGCTGAAAGTCTCTCTGTCCAGAGGATGTATGGATGTCCGTAGGATGTATGGATCTCTGTGACGCGCATAGCGCCTAGACCGTTCGGCCGATTTTCAGGAAATTTGGCACAAAGTTAGTTTGTAGCATGGGGGTGTGCACCTCGGAGCGATTTTTCGAAAATTCGATTTTGTTCTTTTTCTATTCCAATTTTAAGAAAAAAACTATCATAAATTACGAAATTATCATAACGTGGAACCGTAACATGGGCACAAGCCAATTGACGAGATAAGAAATTATCATAACGTGGAACCTAACATGGGTACAAGCCAATTGGTGAGAAAATTCACCATACATTATTTGTAAATATACAAGCGAACCAAAAGACCTTTAATTTTTCTATTACGGGCGAAGCCGTGCGGGTGCCACTAGTTACTAATAATAAAGCTGAAAATCTCTCTGTCCGGAGGATGTCTGGATGTCTGTAGGATGTCTGGATGTCTGTGACGCGCATAGCGCCTAGACCGTTCGGCCGATTTTCAGGAAATTTGGCACAAAGTTAGTATGTAACATGGGGGTGGGCACCTCGAAGCGATTTTTCGAAAATTCGATTTTGTTCTTTTTCTATTCCAATTTTAAGCCCACTTTTCACAGAAATTTAATAAAATGGGAAAGAATTTGTTCTGAAAATTACCTTTCTTTTCTTTACTTCTTTATCTTTCTTCTTTTCTTTTCTTCTTTACTAATAATAAAGCTGAAAGTCTCTCTGTCCGGAGGATGTCTGAATGTCTGTAGGATGTCTGTGACGCGCATAGGGCCTAGACCGTTCGGCTGATTTTTATGAAATTTGGCACGAAGTTAGTATGTAGCATGGAGGTGTGCACCTCGAAGCGATTTTTTGAAAATTCGATGTGGTTCTTTTTCTATTCCAAATTTAAGAACAAAACTATCGTAAGATGGTCGGGTAAATTACGAAATTATCATAACGTGTAACCGTAAAATGAGTACAAGCCAATTGACGAGAAAATTCACAATACATTATTTGTAAATACAGGCGAACCAAAAGACTTTTTAATTTTTCTGTTACGGGCGAAGCTGTGCGGGTACCACTGGTATAAAAATAAAATCAAATAAGGAAGATAAAATTAGTTGAAACGAAATTGATTTATCTTTCTCCCTGAAATTTTCTGTCTCTGCTGCTGGACTTTTTAGGAAATAACTGTACTTTAACCGAATATCAATTTCGTAAAAAAGTGATTTCTGTTATTTTCTGTTCATAAAAAAACGAGCTGATGTGTGCATCACATGACTTCCTTTTACTCCAATTTAATGTCATTATTGGTAGTTTTAATATGATTCAATAGTTTACTCTCTAAATATCACCAACAGTGGTCAAATTGAAACCAGATTTAAAAATTAAAAAAAATTTAAAAAAAAAAACCGCCAATGGCGACAAAGCTTGGCGACCAAAAGACTGGCGATATATCGCCAAGTGTCCGCCAAATTATAACACCACTTGAGTTTACATCGAAATTAACAATGATTTCCCCTCCCCCAAAAAAAGGAGCATAAGACCCCCTTTGGAGTATCCGAATACAACCAAAAAGGAAGGTGCACAACTAGACCCCACTAGGAGTCTACGTACCGAATTTCAACCTTCTAGGACATTCCATTCTTGAGTTATGCGACATATATACGCACATACATACGTACATACAGACGTCACGAGAAAACTCGTTGTAATTAACTCGGAGATCGTCAAAATGGATATTTCGGGTGTCTGTAGGTTCCTAGGCATGAATCCACGCGTGGTCGAGGGGAAAAAAAACTCAACATTCATTTGGGGGTGAGCAAAATGGAAATGAAGGCCGATTTTTGGGTAAAAATTTTTTCGCGAATACAATACTTCCTTTTTTTGTAAAAGGAAGTAAAATGGAAAAAATACATCGTTTCAACGAAAGTTTTTTCAGGACTCACGAATAATTCGTAAAATCGTGAGTGTTCGTAAATAAGATGTCCGTGAAATCGAGCGTCAACTGTAGTTTGCTTCTACCTGCATGTAAACATTATTTTTATATTTTTTTCCGCTCCAAAACACTCAGTTAAATGATGTATTTTGCTTCAAATTTCATTTCTTATTGTTCTGTATCCTGTGCCAAAATGGTGATTTTCTTGCTCCATCCTGCACCAAAATGGTAATTCTCCTGTTGCGGCCTACTCCAAAGTGATAATTTCGTTTGGAAGTTTAAATTTTGATGTAAATGACACTTTTGTGTAAATATTGCGCATAGTTAAGTTTTTTGAATACATTTTCTTTTGAAATGATTTCAGATTACATTTAGAGGATTCAGCGGGTCATATGTGACTTACGGGCCGCAGATTAAGTATCGTTGGGGTAGAAATTAACTTCTTAACCTTCTATTTACTACCTTGTCTCTGGAATAAACGGAAGCACCATAGGATAAATGTAAACGGAATTTCATTCGTTAACATAGTCATAAAATGTAATTTTTCATATCCATTCGTTCTTAGCGAGTGTAGCTTTGGACATCATGCAAAAAATGTTATCGCTCAATTTCATCATAAAAGAACAACAGGATCTAAAGTTTAAACATGGAAATTCTGTAACTCTAATTGACCCTATGTGTATTAAAAAGTGTTGGAAAATATTCTTCTCCTCACTGCATTGTTTTTTGAGCAATCACAATGGCTAATTGATTTGGCCCTTTGCCGTTTCCTTAATAGATTGTCTTTGTGGTTGTTAAATAGCGAGTCGCATGAATAAAGCAAACCCACGTTTCTAATCAGGTAATTCAGAATTTCCCCTATCTCCTCGTTGTAGTAATGTAATTAGCGGAGGTATTTATTAAAAAGACAACATAGTTGCCTTTTATGTTTCCACTGCCAAATTAGCAGTGAAAACACACTCGTCATTTAACTTTTTGATACCAATCGAAAGAGCGAATTTTTCTGCGTAATATGGGATTCGTTATGAGCTTCTGAGTTAGTTAGACCTGGAATTTTAACTCGCCCAAATTCGAATTATTAACTTGCTCTTTCTTCTTTTTCATCTTCTTTTTCGTTTTTTTTTCCCTTAAGATACATCTTTACGTATCTTATTGATTATTTTTTTCGTGCAAGCGTTGCTACGGAATCAATGATTTAATTCGTTTTTATGCACTCTGTTACAAAATGACTAAAAAAGTAATCCAACTGAATTCTGTGCCAATTACTTTTCCGTATTACCTGAAGAAGAGGTAAACGTTGCATTTTATAGCGCCAAGGTATTTACTTTGATCCGAGTGTTTGCTGTTAAAACGTGAACAACTTGTTCGACATGTTTTGAACCATGCTCCGAATCATTTCATATTCGGACCTGCAAATGCAATGTCGGATGTCAACTTACCACAACAGCACTATACAAAGAATAAGCTTTGAAGAGAGAAATGTCAACACGGAAACCGAGGTATTCCGCATTGTTGTGGACAGTGTGCAAAATTGTATCTGCGAACAGCCAGGTTCTTGTTAATAATCATCCTCTATCTTTATCTATACTAATGATAAAGCTCAAAGTTTGTCTGGACCTCTGTCCAGATCTCTGTGACTCGCATAGCGCCTAAACCGTTCGAACGATTTGCATGAAATTTGGCACAAAATTAGTTTGCAGTATGGGGGTGTGCACCTCGAAGCGATTTTTCGAATATTCGATTTTGTTCTTTTTCTATTCCAATTTTAAGAACATTTTGCCGAGCAAATTATCATAACATGGATGAGCAAATTATCATAACGCGACGAGCAAATTATCATAACGTGACGAGCTAATTATCATAACGTGACGAGCAAATTATCATAACGTGACGAGCTAATTATCATAACGTGACGAGCAAATTACCATAACGTAGGCGAGCAAATGAACATAGCAAATTGGCGAGAAATTCATCATCCATTATTTGTAAACATACAGGCGGACCAAATGACCTTTCATTTTCTACTACGGGCAAAGAATTGCGATAACCGCTAGTACATAAAAAATGTTGATGTAGAAAGTTAATGTAGTCCATGCCTCCCACACCTAAACTGGTAAATTTAGAAAATTGAAAGCATGTCCCTTTAGTTGGGGGCGAATGGGATTTAAAAAAAAATTAATTTGAATTTTGATATCTTGAATTCAAATTATGTTTTTCGCAATCATGAGTGTGTGTATGTAGGCGTGTGTGTTTGTGTGTGGGGGTATGTGTGTTTGTGTGTAGAGGGTATGTGTATGTGTGTGTAGGCATGTGTGTTTGTGTCTGTGTGCTGGCATAAGTGTGTGTGTATGAATGTGTGTGTGTGTGTGGGTGGTTATGTGTATGTAGGCATATGTGTTTGTGTCTGTGTGCAGGCATGAATGTGTGGGTAGTTGTGTGTGTGTGTGTATGTGTAGGTGTCTGTATGTATGCGTGTGTGTAGGTGTATGTGTGTGTATGTGTTTGTGTGCGTGTGTGTGTGTAGGTGTATGTGTGTATGTGCGTGCGTGTGTGTGTGCAGTTGTGTATGTATGCGCGTGTGTGTAGGACATGGATGCAACCTGGAGACGGCTTTCGCTATAGGAGCAGCATTGTGAGGAGCCGGTCGACGGTGATGGTGCGGAGGGTGGCCGTGGGAAAATAAAATCAAAGGACATCAAAACAGTCAAGTAAGAACAAAAAGCAATCGTGATTGCTCAAAAAATAAATAAATAAATAAATAAATAAAGAAAATTAATTTGAATTCTGAAATTTTGAATTCAAATTATATTTTTCGCAATCACGAGTTGCGACAAGACCCTACTCATTGGAGTTATTGTTTCTAGAAACGGCTCCTGTCCCCCCCCCCCCCCCCCAAGTCTGCCTCTCCTCCTGAGCGGTTACTTGTGCATAGTTGTGTGTGTGCGTAGACCTGTGTGTATGCAGGTAGGCGTGTGTGAGTGTATGTGTGTGAAGTCGTGTGTGTGTGAACGTGCGTGTGTGTAGGACATGGACGCCTCCGACCAGGAGGAGATCGTATAGCTCAAAACCGGAGCAGCCGCGCCGCGCCGCCAGCAGAGGACGGTGGGCGGTGGTGCTGCAAAGGCTTCT
This sequence comes from Uloborus diversus, assembly GCF_026930045.1. NCBI lineage: Eukaryota > Metazoa > Arthropoda > Arachnida > Araneae > Uloboridae > Uloborus > Uloborus diversus. Next base: position 4,340,832 of record NC_072732.1, read on the forward strand.
GGTCCAAGTTGAAAAAGGCACGGACACCAAAAACGGTCAAATGAGAACAATAAGCAATCGTGATTGCTCAAAAAAAAAAACAGCATAGGTCTTCTGAAATTATTTCTCACTACCACCGACGAAAGTATGTGTGTGTCCCGTGGCAGTGTTCTTTGAAAGATCGTGCCCCACCGTTACTCAGTCAAGTGGTTGCTTCCTGAAGCGTCTGACCGCGGGTAAACAATGTATATATATTCATGACCGCATCCAGTTCCTTACATCCAGATAATAAATGGTGAAATATATCCCAATAAAAAAGACCAAAAACAATGAACCGATACTCGTGATGTTTTTCCCTGTTGCGCTGTTGACAACATCTGCAGGCTCAAGAGGAAAAAATCGGATAACAACTTAACCTCTTAACTTTCCCTTCTCTCATCTTTGAGTTATTATATTTTGCCAAAGTGAAAGTGGCTCAGCATCATTATGATTTCCCCCTTGTAAGAACTGGAGCCGCTATACAGATAGGCCGATGCATCAGCTTGAGTTTAGCCATTTTGGATCGGATTTTTCATTGTTGCGATGCTTGGGTTACCACAGCTAAGTTTTGGGTTTCGCCAAATTTGCAAAAAAATAATATTTTACTAGCTGCGTCGCCCGGCTTTGCACGGTCCACCTCGAAAATAAAAGTTATGTCAAGTGACGCGAGTTCGACACTCAGGCTTGAACAAAAAAAAAATTGAAATTTTGCGGCAGGTTGCGGAAAACTCCCAAAAAGTAAACATTTTAAATCCCCTGATTACAGGAAAAGCCTCAAAACCAAAACAAGAATTTTACCCGTTCATATTCGAGAAAAAAAAAATGGCAGCAGATCTTTCATCTCAATGATTTTCTTCGCGTTTTACATTTTAATCAAAGCGTTGTTGCGGAAAGTTGAGATGAAGCACTGAATAATAATTTGAATGGGGGAAAGCCTTCGAAAAATAGGGATTTTATGTCAAAATCCAAGCTTCATAATTAATAGTTTTTAATGGATATCTCCGCTAATTATTATCGGAGGATTATGTTAAATAGCCAAACATGAAGACGGGAAGATGACGAATCCATCGATAAATGGTTCGATCGTCAGTTCACTGTCGTTCGGGAGAAGAAGCTTGAACATACATAGATACATAGATACGCTCAGTTTTTAATTATATAAGAGACTAGCATTCCCGTGCTCGGCATTGCTCGGGTATTGGAATCAGTAGGGGATAACAGTGCTTGGTGAACCTTTACGAAAATCCCCTATAATAATTACTTATTACCTATAATTTTTTCGAATTGTGGGAGGGTCCCGGGCTCCTGGACTAATTATATATATATATATATATATATATATATATATATATATATATATATATATATATATGCCCTTGTCCTTAACCGATCCTGAACTGCCATTTACGATAGCTTTTAAAGTATTGATTTTCTTTGCAAACGCAGGCCGTCCGTCCACATTTTATTATTATACCTATGTTTAAGCAAAAACTTCTTTGTATACAACATTTTTTTTTCTGGTGCTAAAATTATTAAGCTACTTGATGAACTCACCCTGGAGCAAGTTACATAAAATTTGCCGTGTGAAAAAGTCTTCTCCTAAATCGATCACTGCTACTTTTAATGTATGACCTTGTGTAGGTTATTGCAAAACAAATTTTTACAGGAAACTGTACCCTTCTAAATTCAAAAGGATAGTCGGTCCGAGATGATGTTCTTAAAAACTTCGTTTCCAGTGTTAAAAAAATGAAAGCAAAAGACAGCAACATTATTATATGACTTCAGAGAAGCCTCGAAGATTCACGCGAGAAATAAAAACAATATCAAATTTAAAATTCGCTATCTACAAAAAGTTGAGATGAAGTACTGAATAATGATTTGAATGGAGGAAAGCCGTCGAAAATAAGGGATTTAAATTTCAATTACAGGTTTTAGTTTCACAGAAATTAAGGGGTTTTAATTAATTGCTCCCGAACTAATTGATATTTCGAAAAATCCTTTCTTAGTGGATACTTTCGTAATCATGTGGACATACTTGCTAAATTTCAAGTCTGAGGTTTCTGCAGTATTGGCTGTGCGTTGATATATATATATATATATGTATATATGTATATATATTATCTCAGGACATTGATTTTTATATATTAAGATTTAATAAACAATTCACGTGCCGCTAATAATTGCTTTCAGTGAAAAATCACCAAACGCGATAACTTACCAGAAAAGACATCCACAAAAACACGCGCTTCGATCCAAGATGGCTGATCTTAAGTTCATGCGTCGTGACCCCCAAAACATGTGTATGCAGCAATTTTTCAGATTTTGCTTCAAGAACGTTGGTTTTATCATTTACAGATAAATATTTCACTGTATGCAGTATCCTAAAAGAAAACTTTTTTGAACAGAGTATTGTCGAACCCCCGTGGAACCCCCTCTACCGAACAAACAAAGATTGCATTTCTGAATGTTCAATGCTACGTGATTCGGATTGGTCTTAGCGTTCTGTGTCACTTTTGATAGTTTAGTTAGTAGGTGAATCTTGAAGTTTGGCACTTTTTTCACCCTGTACAACTGCAATTTATATATTAGTGACAAACAACGCAATCTATAAAAAAAAAAAAACTTTTGATAATGCGACGAAAACTAGTCACTTAAGACAAGTGTCCTTTCTTCAACAAATGTAATTAAAATAATTGCCAACGCATAACCATTCACACGTTATTATTTTTGCACATCTGTACTGTCTGACAATCGATTACATGGAAAAGCTAATATCCGGTTTATAGGCGGAAATAGACGTATCTATTAGTCTATAGGGGTGTTAATTGGTTTGTTACAGATGTGCACTTATGCCTCTCTATTATTAACACGCTTTTATTAGCTTCACCTGTATGTATGTATGTATGTATGTATGTATCTTATAATGGAATCTTGCAGATCAAATTTCGCCCACTTCCTGCGATCGGATTCTTTTGAAATTTGGCACGCGATCTCAGACCCGATGACAATGCAATATTCTATAATCAAATTAATTAATTAACCCTTTTAATTGTTAGTTTCCTCCAATTTTAATCAATATTTTGGCATAAATCCAACAATGTGAAAAAGGAAAAATTTAAAAAAATACATCAAAAAATGCTCGCAAAAATTATTTAAAAATATCTACAAAAACCTTTCATTTTTCTGCATCACACAAAATGTGTTCCAATGTTCCAAGGTAATTAGAACATGAAATATAATTGTTTTTAACTAATTTCATGCCAAAATTTAGGTGAGCCTTCAATTGGCAATTCATTGCTGATCAGACCATTGTTGAACAAAACTTTTATTCAAATGCATCTCAAATTTTCAAAGTAATATAAATATGATTTCTGCAAACATACATCGATGACTCACAGTAGCTTCCCATCGGGGTGCCCTTGTCTTAACTTTATGATATTACCTCACACTCGTTTTATAAATAATTTCGTCGCTTGATAATTCTCCAACATAAGACTAAAAAGCAGAAAAAAGAAATAATAGTTTAAAAAACTAAAAAAAAACACGCTTTCGTAGCAAAATGAACTAAAAAGTGAAAAATAATCTTTGGATGATAGTAGTTGACCAATCACTTAATTTTAATGTAATACAAAAAAGCGTGGGGGGCTTCTTATCCGTTGTCTTGAATTTTTTCCATTTGTTGTCCAAGCAAAAATGTAAATAGACAGCACCCCACGCTTTTTTGTATTACATTAAAATTAAGTGATGGTCAACTGCTATCATCCAAAGATTATTTTTCACTTTTTAGTTCATTTTACTACGAAAGCGTGTTTTTTTAGTTTTTTAAACTATTATTTTATTTAGCCCCAGTTTTGTAAAAATGAAAATTTGCTCACGGCAATATTATTTTAATCTATAAATATTTAATTCTATATTCTCACTACAAAAATTAATTGATTTATTTATTCGCAACATCGTTTTGAGCTTACCATTTTGCTTTTACATTCTCGAACGAAATGAAAACATTATAGACTAAGGAAAACATTTTGTTTTCATTTTGTTGTTTCCATAGTAACTATTTTTTGTTTCCCCTCATTTTATTTTGGAGAATGCAATAAATGAATAGAGCACTAGTGACATTATAAAAAGCGAGTGTCAATATCCCATCGCTATTTTCCCTTCTCCCCTGCTAAATTCATTCAGATGGAATCGTCTTTACTTGGTAGATTGCCAAATTACATACAATCCATGGTCAGTCAGTGCAGACTATATAAGAGAAGCAGGAAGTACCTCATAAAAGTGAAAACATAATTAAAACATAAATTGCAAAACCAGATACGGAATTTGTGGCTGCATGAAACCTAGATAACATCACCGCAAACACTTGATTTTTAAACATTTTTGAACAAAATTTTTCATGATTTTCAGTTCCGAACGTTAAGTACGATCGAATTCACGTTCGCAGCACAGTTTACAAGTTAACATTCTGTCCCCTTAAAACCCTTTCAATCATTTTTTGCATATCGGTAGATAGTGTAATAATCATATTCAAGGCATCATTCAGCTTAGCTAGAAAATTTTGTTTTTGCACCTTAAATTGTCAAGAAAATAAAAGTGAAATCAGTTTAAAAAAAATTAAGGACTTACTCCTAAATTAGTTATTGAAAAAACAGACCGGTACAATTAAATGATTTTTTATTCAAAATTTTACATCCAATGTTCAAGTATTATGAAATAATTAAACACCAACAGTCGAATCATTGAAATTTATGATTGATGCAATACTTGATTAAAAAGCATTTAACTCCACATTTATTAAAACAATAGTGCATTATAGCAATTAAGAAAATCGTGTTAATCAAAATCATAAAGAAAAAAAAGAAAAGATTGTTTGAATGAAGACATAATTACATTATTTGAGGTTGTTCGGTATCACAAAGTCTGCCAAATTTTGAGTTAGTAGAAAAATAATATCTTCTTGAAACATCTACCTATGTGGTGGGAAATATTTCAAAGTTCGTTGATGCTATGGATTCTTGTTGTTTCACGTAAAACTATTTCATTTGCATATATATATATATATATATATATATATATATATATATATATATATATATATATATATATATATAGGCAATGAGTTAAGTTATTGTGTATTAATTTTATGAAGCCAGAGCTTACTTGAAGAAAGCAAAACAGAAAACTAGTGGTGGCGGAAATTTGTTGCATTTAAGTTATTTAGAATATCTGAGCTAGGATATCGTGTGAGCTACTTATAATACAATATCTTTTGACTGCTCATTGGGGACAAAAAAAAAGGAGCTCTTATTTGACGAGGACATCCTATACAGGGTGTCCGAGAAAGATCCGTACAACTTCAAAAAATTATTGAAAAAGAAACAATAGGGTTACAGCGAAACTAATTAGTACATTAGATAGAATAACTCAAAAAGTTTTTTTCTGCAGCATGTTTCTGACCATAGATGGCGCTACATGTCACGCAAAGGAATATTAAAGCATTTTAGGTATTTCATGGCAGATAGCGTGAAGAAAACTCAATGTGTTGCGTGGTTTATCGAAACAAAATCCAATAAGCAAACACAACGGAACAAAACATCCAAACAGCTAGAGCTACTGTTGATGTTAGCATGCTGAAACTGTCGTGGATGGAATTGGATTATCGTCTTGATATTGTTCGTGCTACGTACACTAGCGTAACACGAACAATATCAAGACGATAATCCAATTCCATCCACGACAGTTTCAGCATGCTAACATCAACGCTACGAAAGGGTCTCATAACTTGAGTTATAGGAAAAAAAAACTTTTTGAGTTATTCTATCTAATGTACTAATTAGTTTCGATGTAACCCTGTTGTTTCTTTTTCAATAAATTTTTGAAGTTGTACGAATCTTTCTCGGACACCCTGTATAACTATCTGATCAGGAATCTAGTGTACACCATTTTGAAGAATCTACGAGTACCTTTGACTGCATGTTGGCAACAAAAACAGAAGTTTCTAGTTTGACGAGAACATCATTATACTTGATCAGGAATCTGGCGTGCACTGTTATGTAGAAAACACGAGAAATTTTGGCTGGAACTTGCCGATTAAAAAAATAACAATAATTATAAATGGAACTCTTCTCGGCAGTTCAGTAGAATGAGATCTTCGACCAACTTCAATGTATCTTTATGTCTCGGTAATCATGATGATGTTCTCCTTCTTTGGACCAGTAAAGCCCTGCAGGCAGATTGGCGTCTGTCAGAAGATGGTATTCTCCTTCTCCACACGACAGAGTGTCCACGGATTCTTCCTCGAATTCCCAATCGTCCTCTCTGTTTGCTAGAAGAACGTACACTGAAAACAAGCAAGGGCTACATTATTAGGTGACTACTATCTTTACTAATAATAAAGTTCAAAGTTTGTCTGGATATCTGGATATCTGTCGGGATATCTGTCTGGATCTCTGTGACGCGCATAGCGCCTAAACCGTTCGGCCAATTTTCATGAAATTTGGTACAAAATTAGTTTATAGCATGAGAATATGCACCTCGAAGCGATTTTTCGAAAATTCGATTTTGTTCTTTTTCTGTTCCAATTTTAAGAACATTTTACCGAGCAAATTATCATAATATGAACGAGTAAATTACCATAACGTGGTAATCGTGGTAAATAACGTGGACGAGCAGATTATTATAACGTGGAAGTGCAAATTACCATAAAGTGGGCGAACAAATTAACATAGCAAATTGGCGAGAAATTCATCATCCGTTATTTGTAAATATACAGGTGAACCAAATGAACTTTTGATTTTCTACTACGGGCAAAACCGTGCGGGTGCCACTAGTTATATATAAAGAACCCCTGATCGCTGGTGTTCACCAACCCCCGAAGATTGTTTCGCAATCTTATTTGATTCACAAAGATTTAAATCGTCAATTAGAAAGAATCAAATTGAAAACAGGTTACGAATTCCGTTCAGAACAAAAAGTACCCCTTTCCCAGCTTTTAAACTAACTTGTACTAACTCGCAGAGCTATGCTATAGGTGCCAAAGGTGCTTTTAAGCATTGCAAAACGGCAATTTAGTACGTTTGAAGAGTCGCCAGCTGGAAGTTTACCCCTTTATGTGTGAGCCTAGCACCCCGCCAGATGTGGTATAACTCACCACACCTCTTTGGTGTTTCTAGGGATAGACATTGGTTAAAGAAATGATTAAGACATTACCTATGAAGCACAAGGACAAGCAGCCCAGGACGCACACCAAGCACGCCCCCATGACGCCTTGCTCAGCCAGGGGGTACACGCAGTCTTGCAGAGGCGGAGAACTCGCCAAGAATGGCAAGACATTCCAAATCCATGAATAAATCTTGGTTTTGACAGCTGAAGAGCTTCTCAATAATTGCCCTACCATGTTCATGTCTTTCAACGAGCCAGAATCTCAATGCTACCTGAAATAGAGAGAATAAACGATTACATGGTCAATAGTATTTCTGGTATCCAAGGAATTTTTCGTTTTTGATTGAACAAATTTTGATTGCTTATGAATGAAGCATTTATTTTTTTCATTCATAATATAGTTGAAAATCACGAATAAATTCCGAAAAGTTTCATTCATTATATTCAATTGTGATGTGAAAATTGTGTGTGTGTCTGTCAGCCCCCTCCTCCCCCTTCTACATAGTAACCTTTGAGAATAGTTTTTTGTTCGAAAAATTTCGGCCTGAAAATTTGAAGTTTTTCGTTCAACTCTAAGTAAATCGCATAAACTTAACACAAGTGCTGACAGGGAAATAGGTAGAACATGAATTTTAAAAGGATTTTTCTTCGGATGATGTTAATTTGAAATATTTTTTGACGCAGAATATATGTTTTTCAAGAGCAACTTTTTGGTTTGGGGCTGATTTGGATTGGAAGCAGAATTTTTGACTATTTCCTATTGTGTCTTCTCTTAGACGAGGCTGTCTTCGTTTGAGGAGCGTATACATGTTGCTTACAGTGACTAATAGGAAGCGATTTTGAGTGATAGAGTGATTTTGACAGGTAGCAAAAATAAACTAGTATGTTGTGGCCATTACGAAACTTTCTTCTATATTTTTCCTTTTTCTGATCCCTCCCCATGCTTGAGGAGGAAGCAATATTCCCAACAAAAACAAAATTACACATGCAAAAACTTGACGACCGTCCCAATGTCTGAATTATTGTAAAAACAAAACAAAGAGCGAAAATTGAAAGTTACTTTAAAAGCCTTACTTGAATTAATTACAAATATTTTATTTATTAACAAACATAAGATGGCAACAGTTAAAAATTTTAAATCATTGAGATAATATTTCCGATCATTTCCATACAATTAAAATCACGAGAAATACGCAGACGACAATCTATTGCGATTTATCTTTCTTATTGTTGCATTAATAAAGCTATTTTTATTCGCAAAAAAAAAAAAAAATCAACACCTCTTGGAGCGACTGGAGTCAAAATTGAACCAAAGCCTGTTTACGTATGGATTCACATATATTCCAAATTTCAACCAGAACGTAGCATTACTTCTTGAGATAGGGCACTCACAATGGAAAAAAAGAACGAGCGATTGCGCTACCCCGTTTTTACTTTCTTCTATATCTAATATATAGAAGAAAGTATTGGATTCGTGCAAATTTTCGAATTTCGAATTTTGACGGATTCGAACGTTTTGAGGTGTGCTGAGTCCATTTCGACTATTTTTGGAAAATGTCTGTGTGTGTGTGTGTATGTATGTATGTATGTGTGTGTGTGTGTATGTATGTATGTGTGTATGTATGTGTGTCACGTCTGTGTGTGACCAGTTTTTTGTGGCCGCTCTACAGCAAAAACTACCGCATGAAATCGAACGAAATTTGGTACACATATATGCCCGTATGTGAACTTGTGCCCATTGGTTTTTGGCGCGAATTCCTCCAAGGGGGGTGGAGCAATGGGACGTTTTTTGAGTTACACGTGCTTGCTATTCCTCAGGAAGTAACTGGCGGAATCAAACAAAATTTGGTTTATATGTTGCCATTAACAGGAACAGGTGCTGATTCAATTTTGGTGTCAATAACTCAAACGGGGGTTGAGCTATAGAACGTTTTTTGGTCGTCAATTGTGACTGCTGTATCTCAAGAAATAATGAACGGAATGAAAGAAAAATTTATCGGCAAGTAGCCCTTAGTGGGTATAAGAGCTGATTTTATTTTGGTGTCAACAGCTAAAAAGGGGGGGGTAGCGCAATCGCCTGTTCTTTTTTTCCATTGTGAGTACCCTATCTCAAGAAGTAATGCTACATTCTGGTTGAAATTTGGAATATATGTGAATCCATACGTAAACAGGCTTTGGTTCAATTTTGACGCCAATCGCTCCAAGAGGTGTTGATTTTTTTTTTTAATAAAAATAGCTTTATTAATGCAACAATAAGAAAGATAAATCGCAATAGATTGTCGTCTGCGTATTTCTCGTGATTTTAATTGAATGGAAATGATCGGAAATATTATCTCAATGATTTAAAATTTTTAACTGTTGCCATCTTATGTTTGTTAACAAATAAAATATTTGTAATTAATTCAAGCAAGGCTTTTAAAATAACTTTCAATTTTCGCTCTTTTCTTTGCTTTTGCAATAATTCAGACATTGGGATGGTCGTCAAGTTTTTTCATGTGTAATTTTGTTTTTGTGGTGGGAATATTGCTTCCTCGTCAAGCATGGGGAGGGATCAGAAAAATAAAGAAAAATATAGAAGAAAGTTTCGTGATGGCCACAACATACTAGTTAGCTGTTGACACCAAAATAAAATCAGCTCTTATACCCACTAAGGGCTACTTGTCAAAAATTTTTTGTTTAATTCCGTTAGTTATTTCTTGAGATACAGCAGTCACAATTGACGACAAAAAACATTCTATAATTCAACCCCCGTTTGAGCTATTGACACCAAAATTGAATCAGCACCTGCTCCTGTTAGGGGCAACATATGGACCAAATTTTGTTTGATTCCGCCAGTTACTTCCTGAGGAATAGCAAGCACGCGTAACTCAAAAAACGTCCCATTGCTGCACCCCCCTTGGAGGAATTCGCGCCAAAAACCAATGGGCACAAGTTCACATAGGGGCACATATGTGTACCAAATTTCGTTCAATTTCATGCGGTAGTTTTTGCTGTAGAGCGGCCACAAAAAACTGGTCACACACAGACGTGACACACATACACACACACACACATACACACAGACAGACAGACATTTTCCAAAAATAGTCGAAATGGACTCAGCACACCTTAAAACGTTCGAATCCGTCAAAATTCGAAATTCGAAAATTTGCACGAATCCAATACTTTCTTCTATATATTAGATATAGAAGAAAATAATAAATCATTTATAAAAATTAATTTATATCTTGAAAATTTATTTTCCCACTGAAATTAGATCCCCTGTAAATTAATTATTCTAGACGCAAAGTATAATTGTGCTGTTTTCGTGTAACTTATCTTTACTTGACGAGCTCTGTTGTTGAAATTTTACTGTGTGAATAAATTATACAGGGTGTTCCAAAAATGACTGATATATTTGAAAAATCAATAAAAACTAAACAAGCAGCGATAGAAATTTTCCGTTTGTTGCATTAAGCTTGCAACAACAGTAAATTTTCATACAGGGTTTCTTTTAAATTTTCATTTAAAAGGTATGAGAGAAAAGTCTGTAAGATCGCCAAAATGACCGGTATATTTGAAAAATCAATAAAAACTAAACGGACAGCATTGATTTTTCAAATGTACCGGTCATATTGGCGATCTTACAGACTGCGTTTTTTCGTATACCTTTTTAAATATCCACAGCGCCATCTGTTGAAGAACATTGTAACTAATTTTTAAAGTTTGTCTGCCTCAAAATTTACTGTTGACCCAAGCATGATGCAACAAACGATATATTTCTATCGCTGCCCGTTCAGGTTTTATTCATTTTTCAAATTTATCAGTCATTTTTGAACACCCTGTATCCTATATAGTTTTTCTATTTTTCTTAATGGAAAACTAGTTTTTTCTTCATGTTTTTACCCTTAACTGCGCTAATTAAATAGAAATCTGAAGCGCTTAACAAAAATAGCAATCAACTGTTGTAATAATTAAAGTTTTATACTTTTTGATAGGGAATCAGACGGGAAAGAACGTGATGCCAACCGTTTACCTACTGCCCTTTCCGTAAGGCATTTTGATGGAAGTTCTGACTCTTTTATGCGCTCACAGGGCTGCTATTGCCATTAGACGAATCTTGCACACTTGAAAGACTCGGAGGAAATAAAATATGATGCCCAACGGAAGGAAAGACCTAACCTTTCATTTCATCCGCTATATTTGTCTCAAGCGTATGGAAAAAATTCGAGTATCGGTGACAGCTGCAAGTGATGTCTTCAGCAACTCTGTTCCGGCATTTTTCATCTTTGTATCTACAGGTTAGTAATTCTTTTATCGACAGATATACAAGGTGTCCCAAACATGTACTGTCCACTCCTGACAAGTTGAGCTCCATTACCCGAGCGATGAAACGATTCCATTTGTTGAAATAGGGGTAAGATAAAACGGCTTAAGAACTTGCCGATTCAGTTTGCAGTGTCCGCGCCCATTTGGCGAACAATATAATTCAGGTAAGAAGTACCAAGGGGTACAGGATTTCCTCGCCAATGAAAGGGTTGCAATGGTAGCCCAACTCTGCGCCTAACAATTCCTCTTCTTACCGATTGCTTTCCCTTGAAAGAAATGGACTTGCTCAAGGTCATAGCTCAACTTCTCGGAGCTGGACAGTACACCCTGTTTGAATGTTCGTAACTGCCACAATCTTTGTCCGTTTTTCAAGTGTAATGGCTTATAGATGATTAAAATGATTCACAGCCTCCCACGAGAAAGAAAGGTCGCTGAAGTGCTCTTTCAATATCCTCAAAAATCTGTCTAGCAAGAAGCACTAGACGTTAAATCCCGGTTATCACAAATTTGCCATTTCAACTGCGCTTGCGCGTGAACTTAGCTTTTTGGGCTTTCTGTTTTAAGATTTCGTGTTGCTTGTTTATAATTAGGCTGAGCTGGAGTCTCAACAAATGAATGAACGCCATTAGAATATTTTCACAGCGATTTCGTGATATATTATATGAAACAACGGATATGAATAACAGATAATCTTTGTAATGTAAAGAGAAAATGACACTTCAATATTTATTGGTTTGGAAATATTTATTAATTAAACGTAAAACACGTTGTGTACTTCAAAAATGATTGGAATATGAGTGCAGATATCCTGTTTTTGCGGATATTTTGCGTTAGGCGTAAACAGCTTAGTATTATACATTTTTATTTGGGTTGAAGGTTCGGCTTTGTATTAGAAGTGATGCTGAAATTCTAGTACGCTCTTCTGAGGTTAAAAATTTGGCCCTGAGAAGGGCCTTTATTTGATGGAAAAATCAGACATCGAATCCATTAATAATTAAGAGCCATTGTCTGTAAGGATCAGGCAGGTTGTGATTGTTGACATTTTTAATTTTTCTCATTTTCACAGATGTTGTTCCTTATCATGAATGTAATGTTTGTGCAAAATACGAGCTTTGTCTGTCTTACCGTTTTTGGGAAATTAAATTTTTTAATTTAGGGGGCGTGGCAAATTTTTGCGTGTTTTTCAAATTTGCAGATTTTAAAGTTCTTGTTGCTTTAAGTGCCCCTATAATGACATGGATTTTTAAATTCTACACTATTATATTGTCTTCTTAGATACTATTACAGCTGTCAAATCGGTGTCACTACGAGGGCGACAGCCACAAACTCCGTTTAAAAATGACCGAAAATGACATTTTTTTACTACATTCAATGCCAATTTTCTCAAAGCGCCTTCATGATGACACCAATGTTTTTACATAAATTCCTAGCTACACTTGCATACATCAAAAATATGTAATAAAATTGGTGTCACTATGAGGGCGCCAGAAGATATTGGAACTTTTATGTGATAAATTTCACAAAAATGCAAATGTTTAAAATCTAACTACTACTCTCGCCCTCATAGCAGAGATCTGAAACTAATTAAGTTTGATAACTAACATGTTCGTCTAACATATGAAATAAAAAAATCGGTGTCGCTCCTATTACTTTCGGAAATATAATCATTCGAAATTAGTATGTTATGGAGTTATTTAAAAAAAGACTTTTCTAATTCGAATGGCTTTTTGCAAGGTTTGTTTTTAACTTTAACATAAAATTACAGCAGTGATACCTAAAATAATTTGTTTCTAATGATTTTTATATAAAAAAAAGCTTTATAAAAAGCATTAGAAACACAGTGGATCGATATAGGTACAGATGGACGTATTGTGTAATGTGCATTATGCCTAAAATAGTCGGACTAATGTTCATATTTTTTCAACCGTACTAATTTTTTATATGTTATTTATATTGAAAATGCAACTATTCAAGGCAACTGATAAGAAGCCCCCCCCCCCCCCACGCTTTTTTGTATTACATTAAAATTAAGTGATTGATCAACTACTATCATCCAAAGATTATTTTTCACTTTTTAGTTCATTTTGCTACGAAAGCGTGTTTTTTTTTTTAATAGTTTTTTTAAACTATTATTTTATTTTTCTGTTTTTTAGTATTATTTTTTGTTCAGGTGTATGTTTGCGGAAATCATATTTATATTACTTTGAAAATTTGAGATGTATTTGAATAAAAGTTTTGTTCAACAATGGTCTGATCAGCAATGAATTTCCAATTGAAGGCTCACCTAAATTTTAATCACAAAAAATAGGCCTGAAATTAGTTAAAAACAATTACATTTCATGTTCTAATTACTTTGGAACATTGGAACAAATTTTGTCTGATGCAGAAAAATTAAAGGTTTTTGTAGATATTTTTAAATAATTTTTGCGAGCATTTTTAAATGCATTTTCATAAATTTTTCCTTTTTCACATTGTTGGATTTATGCCAAAATATTGATTGAAATTGGAGGAAACTAACAATTAAAAGAGTTAATTAGTTGATTTGATTATAGAATATTGCATTGTCATCGGGTCTGAGGTCGCGTGCCAAATTTCAAAAGAATCCGATCGCAGGAAGTGGGCGAAATTTGAGCTGCAAGATTCCGTTACAAGATACATACATACATACATACAGGTGAAGCTAATACAAGCGTGTTAAAAAGAGGAAGTTGTGACCAAATGCACAATTGAGGCAGTGATGTAAGTGGCCATTTTTTAGCTTCAAGAAAAACACGTTTAAAGTTCATATCCTTGGTAGATTTTCATGGACATTTTTTTTCTAAACTATGCTGCTGTACAGCAGCACTTACCAGGGCTACTATTACCATATCATGCTCCGAAGCATAAGAGAGGTTCTCTTGCCATTTGTGCAGGTTATATCAAAATTTTAAATTTTGGCTCTTAAACTTCTTTGCTTCTCCGTACCCTAATTCTACTTCCACCTGTAGATACTGTTGAAACAAGTATAGATAAACCTGAAGTTCTCCTGTGTCGAACTTACGCATTTGAAAATGAATACAAATTTTTAAGTAGTTTTTCAAAATACCAAGGGGAGGCGAACAAAGCGCCTTATATTGATCTGCCTTCTGACAGCATGAAGCATTTACTGCGAATAAACTTACCTTGACCAAAAATACGTTTACTCTTGGAACTGCAACTCCTGTTTTAATGAAGCTATACGAACTATGTGTCTCTCATCCCTACATTTGATAGCATCAATTTATTGAAAGAACTAGCAAAAATACCCGGCGATGCCTGGGTCAGTAATAACTGTGATAAACAATCGCTACTTTCAATCGTTTTCTCTTTTAACTCAAAACACACCGCTTTGACGTTATTAAAACTCAAGCTTTTTCTTTACCCATAAACGAGAAATAGCATTACGTATAAAGAACGAAATAGTATTCAGTTAGAAACGAAAGCACAACAATTTAACATGCAAAAATTTGAAGAATTTCCAAACTATGAACTAATAAAAACAAAGATCACTAAAACAAAACCGCGCTCTTTATTTATTTAATTAAATAGTACACACACAAAAGAAAAGGAAAAAAAAGCTCTCTACTATGTTTCCCTAAGTGCAAAAAGTAAAGTGTCCAAATATTTAAATGACTTTAAATTCATGTTTGCTCCGGAGAAGCCTTGATTCAAAATTTTCATTATGATTACTTTTAATATTGCTGTTGTAAGGCAATCAATTTTTGTAACAGTGGGTTTTATATTTAATGGGAAATTACGTGAAATTTACTGTTTTTCCTCATAACCTTTTTTAACTAAGTTTTTTAGAAATAAATTCTTGCCCATGTTGCTTCCTGATAAAGTCCACCTGTGGTGAAAAAATGTTTAAAATCTGGTCCAGTAGTTTTGAAGTTTACCTCGGACATACATACATACAGAAGTAGCCATTTATGTATATAGGTGTGAGTACAAAACGGAAAGTCGATCGAACCGCCTCACGGCCCTGAAAACAACGCCCTAACCACTTTGCCACTGACACCCTTTGTTCCAAAACACTGGGAAATTCGTAGACCAATGGTTAAGTTGCCGAACGCCTGACATTGCTAATCGAATAAATGTCAGAATTGAATGGAAAATCACCACTCCGGTTGCTTTACTCTGAAGGAAATCTGTAAATATGATTAACCTGCGCAATCGATTTTCAACAGGTCGATGACCTCTCAAGCAACCCCAATGATCCCTCAGCAACCATCAGCCGCCCAACAAGCACCAATCTTGACCCCCCCCCCCCCCAAGTTCACCACAGATGCTTCACTCCCCCGAAACGTCCCGATCGCCACATCTGGAGGAAAAAGAAAATGAAAGGGATGATCTCCGAAACAAATTCGAACGTAATTACCGGATAGGATGGCTACTACGTCGAGGAAAAGAAAAAAAAAATCGGAGGCAGTTCCTTGGAAGAGAACGCAACTGGTAGTGAAAGCGCGTGACCTTCCACCGTCCCTCGGGCGTTCCATCCACAAGAGATGATGACCCCAAAGAGAACGAATCTGTGGTTTATATTCCATTATCTTCCAAAGTGGATGGATGGAAGCGCTTCAGTTTATGTCCGCCGTTGTGGATCTCCTAATGGTCGACCCACTTCCAAAAAGAAAGTGCAGGGTGACCTCCTCGACCTCGGCATTGATCTTAAGGCTGCTTTCGGATCGGTTCGAATTTTTATTTATATCGAAACCGCCGATTGGAGCCTTTGTTTTGATCGCCCACCGCCCCGGTTTCGCGTTATAAATATCTGCATCGCCTCCAGTGGGGAGGATATTTAGTTTGAGGATCTCCGCGAGCAGCTTTTTGGATTTGTACCTCAAGTCGGAGTGGTTCCAGTTACGATGCACGTAAGTTTAGTGCGAACGGATACTTTTTTCTAGAATTATTTGAAATGCGAATCAATTGTGCTCTGAGTTATCAGATATGTGTTTTGAATGTCTACCTAAATTTCAAATATACATGACGGCCTAGAGGTACATGATCCTCTTTGTTATATGCAGTTTAGCTTTTTGGACTGAGACTACAAGAATTCTTTTATTTCAAAGTCGATAATAGGAGGAATTCAAGACATGGATTTGGATACACCGTATGCTTTCTATATGTATGGTTAAAATCAGAGAAATTCGATCAGGAATCAAGTTTTGAAGTAATTAAATTTGAACTCAAATAGGATCCTACAAGATTGTCACCTAAGTTCTTTTGGCAATCAGACAAAGAAAATGCATAAGGTGTATCAATAATTTTCCCCAGAACGTTTCCCATTTGACGCTCTAATGCGTAAGCAACCAAAATCTCGCGATTTCTGCTAGGCAATGTAGTACACTTTTTTACAAAAAATCCAATGTAATTTACGCGGCATCAAGATTTTTCTTTTTAACTTCCCAACTCCATACCTTTTAGCATGAGGCCCTTAAATTTTCTTGTTACAACGCATGCGCGGTTGAAGCGGTGCAGTTCGATCACGGCAATGGCGAAATCTTTGCAATTAATAAACCACTTGTAAGCAATGAGCATCATTTTAGGTCTGTATTCTGTGACACGTATGAGCTAAAATTTTTGTTAACAATTTTAATGACTGGGTACAAATATTTGACTTTAAGATACGTCAAAATATTTCGTATACAACCTTCTGCAGCGAAATTGATTCAAACTTTTGCATTCTTGACGCCATTTTAATTCCTTGTGTAAAGCAAAAAAGAACTACGGTATTCACAAAATTTTTTCATGCTCAAATTGCAGCACAAATTTTCGATTTAAGCATCCCTCTGTGGCTATCACTTAGTTTTAATTTAATTTTGCGTCCTTTGTAAGTAACTCTAAGTATGGGTAGCCGAAATGCCCGTTTCGACCATACCTAAATTTTTACAAGTTTCATCTTAATGATTGCATGGGAGGAATTAGACTTTTGGGGCTAGTGGAGCAAAACCTCAGAGTCGTCACTTAGGAGATCAAGGGCAGTTAATTCCCCCCCCCCCCTCCAAGAATTACAGAACCATAATGCTTATATATATTCATTTTTTGTGTATTTTGTTGCCTTTTCCCTTAATATCTACTGAGAATGTACTATTCCCCCCCTCCCCCGGAAAACTCTGATGAATTGTTGGGCCTACTGAGACCCTGTGTTAAAAAATAGCGCCGGAATTAAAAGATGAAAAGAGCACACAATTATGTGAGTGTGTATGTGGCAAGTTCGGTAGAAAGATTAAAACCGTTTCATATCGGTAACATACAATGTCATGCCTTTGCCCACCTTCCTTCAAGTAGTTTTATGTCAAAATTTATTGCAAAAAAAAAAAAAAAAAAAAGAAAGACAGGAAAAGAAAAGAGTAAATTTATTAAACGTAAGATAAGCCCAATTCGCATTCTAGAGCTTGAATATGCCATCTTGCGGTGATTTAAGACATCAGTCAAAGAGGCAAAACTTCAATTTGGCGCGGGTATGGCAGATGTCTGATTGGACAGGTGTACGTGTGTGGGTCTTTGTTTTACCTCTTTCAGCAGTCATTGGCCTAATACTGCAGCGCCTCTTATAGTTTATCAGAATTGCGAATACAGACTTTTTTTTGTGCAATTTATTGCTTTGAAGGAAGGAAGGATAGATAGATACCAAAAGTTAAAATTAAAACGCAGTTTTAGGTATCTTTAGTGATGTTAGATGGAAGGAGGGAGGAGAAGGGAACTCGATGGACATTTCCCGGAAATTTTTCGAACTTGAAGTCTTAAAAACGCAGTTTTAGTCAATTCTAGGTACGGTTAAAAGGTCAAGAAGAGAGAGGGATCAGCAATTTTCAAAATTGACGTTGAAAATCGTAATTTTAGACAATTTTACGGGAAAGAGAAATGGCACGTTATTTTTTTTTCTTCAAAACTGAAAATCTATTTAATCTATCTTTGGTGATTTGATAGGGGCTCCTCCCTGAAATTTGCTGCTACTGAAGCCAAACAATACAAGTTCAAAACTATTTTTAAAAAAAAAAGCTCTTTAGGAAGAAAAAGTTTAAAGACTCTCCCAATGATTACACTGAAAACAAAGTTTCAAGCTCTGTTGGGAGTTTATTGAGGGGAGGGAATAGAAAACCGACTCATCTTCCAGACAATTGTCGAAATTGAAATTTTAAAACGCAACTTTAGGACATCTTTGAAGGTGTAATGCAAATGGAGAGGTTGGAGGGGAAGAGGGGAGGCATAGGGCTTTTAAAATGTTCAAAATTGAAATCGTGAAGACGCAAAATATCTGTTTGGATATCCCTTTTCCCAGAAATTTTTTAAATAGAAGTCCTAAAAAATTTTGAAAAAAAAATAGAACCGACTTCAAAATTGCTCTAAAAAGTGAAAAATAATTTTATTCTTTAAACACCATCGATAATACTTTTAAACATAATTTTTGAAGTTGGCGCAAAAACGATCGATAAAATCATTCACAGCCATAACTCAACTACAAGTATAAATTTAACCACGTCCAGTTTCTTCACTACCACATGCATTACGCATTGATGACAGCATATTTGAGTAACGATATAAATGTTTCGTTCCTAAGCTTGGATGATTTTTTGATAAAAATATGAACGAAGCATGGTTACAATGAATTTTACTTTTTGTTTTTGCGCCAACTTCAAAAATTATGTTTAAAAGTATTATCGATGGTGTTTAAAGAATAAAATTATTTTTCACTTTTTAGAGCAATTTTGAAGTCGGTTCTATTTTTTTTTCAAAATTTTTTTTATTTCATTCTTTAGTGTAAACGTAGATATTTCAGTAAAAGTAAAAAGTTTCCTAGTAAGAAGTGCGGCTCTATATCACTGTATTGCTTTAGAAAAGCCTTTATTCAAAATTATCATTACAATTACTATTAATGTTACAGTTATATGGCACCAAACTTTTATAACAATGAGTTTCATATTGTCGCGTAGATGAAGATAGCGAAGACAATGTGAAAGCCAAATGAAGCGAATACTCGTTAGTCTCAACTCGAGATCTTTATTCAGAACCACGAATGAACGTTACATCTCCTTATATACAACTTGAAAAACTGCTGGAACTTTCCAGACTTGAAAAGATACAGAAATTAATAGAACATTCGAGAAAATACGGGAAACAGTACAAACGAAATTTTAGTAAAATTCACTTTGTCCTAGTCGGGATTTGAACCCGGGTCGCTCGTGCGGGAGGCGAGAATTCTACCACTGAGCCACCGTTATCCACGGATGAAAAGTGCGAACTTCTCTACAATATCATTTTAATCATTTAATAGGGAAATTTACTGTTTTTTGCCCATAACTCTTTTCTAAAGAACAAATATGGTCAAACAAAGTAATGGGACCTAAGTCGAGCCATCCTCCTATCCATTAAAAAAAGAATCATCAAAATCGGTTCACTAGGTGAGACGCTATGAGTGGACAAACAAACAAAAAAAAACATACATACGGTATGAACTGATAACCGCCTCCTTTTTGAAGTCGGTTAAAAAACGCATTTTAGACTGTATAATCTTAAGCGAAGAGTTCATGACAGTTCTCAGAATTCTTTCGATTATGACGTTTTAAGAACGCAATTTTAGGCTACATGTTGAGATGCTGGGAAAGCGAGTGGGTGCTCTGATTTGGATATTTTTCGAAACTGAAAGTCTAAAAATGCACTTTCAAGTGATAATGTTAAGGGAAACGAGAGATTTCTGGGGCTCTCCCCAGAAATTTTCAAAATTGATGTTCTAAAAATACAATTTTAAGCTATCTTTTCGTTGGGTTAGGGAAAGAAGTAGTGGATAAAGTTCTTAGAGCACAAATCCTAAAAACATATTTTAAAGCTCTCTTTGGCGATGCTAGATAAATGCGGGAGGAGAGGATTACCATCCAGAAATTGTTCCAGATTTCTTTCCAAAAATTGCTATTTTAGGCTATGTTTGGCCCAAGTCAGAGAAGAAGAAGCAGGAAAGTGGTTTTCCTTATTAAAACTTTCAAAATTGCTGTCCTAAAAAGGTAATTTTCAATAAACTTAGGCTCTCTTTAGTCTCCTAATGGGATAGCATGTCAGTTTGTCACCCTCTAAAATTGCCACCCGGGACACAAGTCCCTAGATCCGGAACTGCAAGCAACAACAAGAAAAAGTTAAGAGGGCAGAAGATAAGGAGAAAACCCCGTCAGAAAGTCAGTGCTGAGCAAAAAAAAAAAAAAAAATCAATCGTATGAGAGGTTTTTTCTTTTTTTTTGAGAAACAGAGAAATAACTATGTGTAGAAAGAAGACTGAACAACTCGTCTGTATTTTTTTCCTTTGAGGAAGGGCTAATGAGCTGTCAAGGATGGCTTAGCCTCCTTAACTCCACCCATACGTATTAGTGCTTATGAACGTACTTAGAATATACGAGGCTTGAACTTTAATAGGCGAAAACTGTTTATTTACATCGAATACAAAAGTGTTACACATATGCCACTAAGTTTTACAGTCCTTCAATATAATCGCCAGCATTGCGTACAATCCTTTTCCGACGTCGTAGTCGTTGGACACCTGTAGCAGCCTGTTGATAGTTCGAATGGAGTGGTCTACTGCTGCAAGAATCTCTGGAATAGTTCTGAAACGAATGCCGCGAAGTCTTTCCCTGACCTAAGTAGTCAAGTCTAATTAAGTTTTAGTGAATTTGACACCATTACTAAGATTATTTATTTTAGCTCGTGGCCTGTCTTGTTTCACAGCGTTTGCTTCAGAACTCCTCCAGAGATTCTTGCGGCTGTAGAACGCTCCATTAGAACTATCAACAAACCTGGAACTGCTACTGGTGTCCCGCTGGCTGTACACAAGGCTTGTGTCAAAAGCGAAGGAGTGTAAAAGTTAGTGACACACAACACTTTTGTTTTAGATGTGAACCAATGGAATTTTACTAGTTGCCACTAGTACAGTTCCAATCCTCGTAGTAAGTAATACTGAATCTCGCGTGATCCAAAAAGCCGTAAAACGGTGACCTTTTGTATTGAAAAGCTACCCCCCCCCCCCCCCAGCATCTCGGATTTTTTTTCGGTTGCATCGGCTGTTCGTTCGTATGTACCTTTCTCCACCATTCCCTAATTCTAAGCATGACGCCATTGAATTGTAATGCGGTGAAACTTCATTGCGCGGTGGCTGCGCAAGCGAACTTTTAAAGGTTTTTGCTGTAACGGGTTTTAATTTAATTTTTAGATCCTCTCAGTTTCTTTTTTGGGAGATGCTCAATAGCATTTGAAGTACGCCGTCTTTTTTAGGGGGGGGGGGGCTGAAACTTCTAGCTAAAGTATATAGTACGATCTGCATATTTCATATACCTTAATGTTTGGCATATTTAATATACCTTAATGTTAATGCATATTTAATATACCTTATGCATGGTTGATGGCATCGAGATCGGCCATCAGCCATCACGATAAATAAATGTTTCCGTTATTAATTCGAATAATACTTGGGTAAAGCAGAAGTGGCCTCGAAAGAAGGGGAGAGGTGCATGAGGCAGATTTATGCCACTGAAACTTTTAAGGTGGTTTAGTTCATTTTTGGGAAGTCTCCCTCTTTTGTTTTGCGGCTTGGGTTTTTTTAGAGGGAAGGGGAGAGAGGGACTCCTAATTAAGGCAGCTAGCTGCACATTAAGGCAAACAATGGAGATCGATCAGCTCGATAAATAAATATTCCAGCGATATCTTCTAATATCAATGCTAAAACAGTTGTACCCCACGTCTCTGCTTGCGCCATTGAAAATTTCAAGGGAGATTGAATGGGTTTTAGTTTTTTTTTAGAGAACTCTTTCTTTTGGAGGGAGGCACCCGTAGAAAGTATCTGCATAATAAAGCGTGCAACAGAGGTTAGCCATTGACTATCTTGACAAATAAATATTCCAGCAATGCATTTTATTATAAAAGTTAATGCCTTTGGGGGGGGGGGGGGGGGCTCGCTCCGCCATCTTGGATTTGAAGCGCGTTTTCCCACTTTTTGTCCTTTACCTCAAAACCTATTACTGAGAGCAAAATTGTCGATTAGTGAGTTAAAGAGCGTAAAATTATCTTTAAGAATTTTTTGTCTTTTGTTTTTATTGTAACTAAAACAGATGCTGAGATATTTAATTTCAAAGTGCGTGCAATTTTGAAAACTCCCCCCCCCCCTTTTATTTTTGAAGACTCTTCAAAGATTGATTAGCAATCATACTTCCCTCTTTGTGATGTGAAATAGTACGGGTCGTTAGAGTAATTTCATTTCTTGAAACTAGAATGCATGTGGTGGAGGAAGGATGTTTTTTTCCTTCTTTTTTCTTTCCACCATAATCCAGCAAACGAAGACCCAAAATGAGGGTAAAAAATTAACGTTTAGTTTTGAAAATTACTACATTATAACTACATTAAAGAGCGTAAAATTACCTCAACGTAAAATTACCTAAAAAATGCGTTTTTGTTTTTATTATAGCTGTGATAGGTGCAGAGATACTGTGGTTCAAAATTCGTGGTTTTTGAAAACTATCTATTGTTTCCCCTTTTTTTCATTTTTTCTACTCTGCGAAAGGCATATTAATCACTTGTTTTTAAATACTTGGACTCTTATGTCATTTACTTCAACTAGCGCTCAAAAAGACCTTATCTTATTTAAGAAGTAAAACGTGTATGTGTATACTCTTGCGCGGTTAGGAAAAATGATGAAATTAATGATGAAAAATCCAAACAAAAAGGGGACCTTCTTCCTTAAAGTCGGCGATATTTGGTGATAAACCGTTAAGGTCAGTTCTTTTAAAGCCCTGGCAGTTTATTCAAGCAATGCTGCAGTTTACGTTCAATTTTCTACAGCCGCATGTTGTACCACATCTTGAACGAAATATCAGGCGAGAATGGAGTTAGAAACAGGACATCATTTATTTTATTTTATTTATTTATTTATTATTATTTTTATTATTATTATTATTATTATTTTTTGCAACGTTGTCGTAGGTGAAGATGTTGATCTTGTTATGCTATTAATAAATTTGACTCCAAGTAATAATAATATTCTTTTCGTGAAACCAGGAAACAGTGAAGTGGACACCAAGATCTTTTGTTCACAAGTATTGCAAGCACAATGATTAAATTCTCTTTCTCAATGCTTTCTTCGGTTGCAATATGACATCAGCTAAATGTAACAAAGGCAAAACAGAATTCATAAAAATTGTTGTAGAAAAAATAAACTGTTGATTTCTAGCCCCTCTTCTACCCCAGAGCATGTAGCAGCGGGGGAGGATAAAACAATTTTATTGTCCGTACATGTGCTCTTTTAATGCAACTTGATACCACATGATCTCTGGGGGATGAAAAAAAAAAAAAAAAAACCTTCACATCGAGTCAACAAATAACAACTTCAAGTCGCCCTGCACCTTGACTCCATTCTCTCCATGGTATTTAGGATGCGGCTGCAGAATGTTAAGTGTAAACTGCTGCATTGTTTGCATAAACTGCTAGGGTTTCAAAAAAATGACCTTAACGGCTAATCTGAGGAAGAAGATGCCCCTTTTTGTATTTTTGGATTTTTTATCATTAATTTTATCATTTATCCTTACCTCACAGGGTGCACGTTTTACTTCTTAAATGCGTTAAGGTCTTTTTGGGCCTTAGTTGAAGTAAATGACATAACAGAGTCCAATTATTTAAAAACAAGTGATTAATATGTCTTTTGCAGAGTACCAAAAATGAAAAAAGGGGAAAGAAAAGATAGTTTTCAAAAACTCACAAATTTTGAAACACAGTATCTCTGCAGCTATCACAGCTATAATAAAAACAAAAATACATTTTTAAAAGTAATTTTACGCTCTTTAAATTAGCAATGAATGGTTTTGCCCACAAATAGAAAGATTTTGGGGAATAAGACAAAAGCTGAAAAAATGGAACCGAAGATAAATGGAAAAAAGCGGAATTCCTAGATAGAGGCGCGAGCTCCCTTAAAAACCCCTTTATTACCGGGAACTTATGTATATTCGTTAGGAGGCCTTTCTGTACGTGTGTACTGATTTTCAAAGCTATATGACTTTTTTTGTTTCCCTCTCATATGTGGACCTTCATTTGATGGGGCTATGGTGGAAGGAAAAAAAAAAGAATGTAAAGAATGCCTGTACGTAAATCTGTCTTTTTTTTTTCATTTCTCTCCTCCTTCCACAACGGAAAAAAAAAAAAAACCCTTCAAACATTTTTTTTAAATTTAAGTAAATTTTATATTTCTTTGAAACTATAACATGCATAGTTATTTTGTAATCAATAGTTTATTTTCAAAACTTAAAAATAATGCGTACTTTTTTTGAAAATTCAAAAAATTGAGAAAAATTTGAATTTTTTAAAACCCTTTATTTTTGCACTAATTTAAAAAAAGGTTTTTTGCTAAACGATCACTATAATCATCTCTAAAAATCTGTGCATTCATTTGCTTATGACTTAATTAGAAAATTTTCTGTGATTAATTATGTAAACATTTTTTTTTTTTTAATTTGGTTTTTAAAGGTTTAATATGCTCTAAACATTTGAGTAATTTATAAAATGCTTATCCAATGCACAATTTTGTAAAATATGTTATCCCAATTGCAAAAAGTATTACTTTAGAGCTGTATCTTTAATAGAAAAAATCCTTAGGGATTCTAATGACATGAAAACACACACACACACACACACACAAAAAAAAAAAAAAAAAAAAAACATCATCGAGAAAAAGCAACTTAAAGTTTTTCTTTTGCATAAGAACACATTGGGAGCATGGCCTAAAACCACTCATAACTTTTTAAATATTTGAACTAAAGCAATGAAACTTTTCCTCTGTGTTCAGAATAATTGTTTGTTTTGAAAAAAGCAATAAAATTTTTTTTGATCGTTTCATCATTTTTAGGTACTGTAACCCCTTAAATGTATCAGCATATATTATAATTACAATAAAAACCGAAAAAAAAAAACTTAAAGATAATTTTACTCTCTTTAATTTTCTAGCTGCCAATTTTGCTCTGCAGTTATTAGGTGTTGAGATAAAAGACAAAAGGGGGGAAAATGCACCTAAAATCTAAAATGGTGGCGCGAGCTCCCCCCCCCCCCCGCACACCACTGGGGACTTTTAGATGTTCATCAGGAGCCCTTCCTGTACTTATGTACCAATTTTGAAAGCTGCATGTTTTTTTTTTTTTTTTTTTTTTTTTCACCCTTTTTTTAATGTATTCTTATGTGTCCGACAGATAGAATTCAAGATTAAAAAAAAAAAAAAAAAAACAATTATACGAATTATAATGCGTAGCGAAACAAACAGCGCGAATCAGAAAAACTACAAGTGATTTAAGCAAAATGTAATATTAATATAACATTGCTTACGTGTGAAATGTAACAGTTCCTCCTTTGACATACGAGTATTTTTTTTTCTTTCTTTTTCAAGAAAATGTGCGGCAGGACACAGGAGAGAAAAATGTTTGGTGAATGTAAAAGACTGAAAATGTAAATATGTGAAATGGATGTCGTAATCGAATTTTTGCATGGATTTTTTTTTTAACGTTATCACATAACATTACAACCATGAAATGCTTATTATTTTATTGAATGTATAAGAAGTAGATAGGGGAGACTGGGGATACATCATCAGTGAGCCAAAAATGTACCAAAATCATTAAGTAAGGCTTTGAAACCTGACAACAATGTTAAAGACTTTGACTATTAATTTAATCAGTTAGTTCTTTATGTTTTATAAACAAATGTGCTGACTTTAAATTGCATAAATACAACTGTTTTATATATTTTTTTATAATACCAGATAGCTAGTCAACTATTTTAAACACTTATAACTTCATATTTGATTGGCAAATGTACCAAATCACAATTAGTTAAGCTTATCCGTCTGGGCTCCCTGGTAGGACAAAGCGGGTTTTTTTTTTAAGTGTAAAGTTTGATAATAAATAAATATTTTGTCTGAAAAAATACAAAAATCACTTTTTACTTTGAAGTTCAAGAACCGTGTTAGGAAATAAAACCGAAATTGTTACGATAAAAGTCCAGAAACTACAATTTTTTTAGCGTTCTTCGAAAACCTACCCACTTTGAGTCACCCTCCCCCATTGTTTACAATTGTATTGGAGAATAAGTAACTCATCAAAAGCATCATAAGTTCATTAAATTTGTGTAGATTTTTTTTTAAAAATTTTCTAGTGGAATTTAAAACAATGTTATTTTTGTGTTCACATAATTATCATCTAAGAAAGCAAATTAGATTTTTTTTTTAAACACTAGTGGTACCCGCACAGCTTTGCCCGTAATAGAAAAAATTAAAAGGTCTTTTGGTTCGCTTGTATATTTACAAATAATGTATGGTGAATTTTCTCGCCAATTGGCTTGTGCCCATGTTACGGTTCCACGTTATGATAATTTCGTAATTTACTCGTCCATCTTATGATAGTTTTGTTCTTAAAATTGGAATGGAAAAAGAACCACATCGAATTTTCGAAAAAGCGCTCCGAGGTGCACACCCCCATGCTACAAACTAACTTCGTGCCAAATTTCATGAAAATCGGCCGAACGTTCTAGGCGCTATGCGCGTCACAGACATCCTCTGGACAGAGAGACTTTCTGCTTTATTATTAGTAAAGAAGATTATGTAGAAAACTAAAATTGATCGGTAAATTGCTAATCTAATGAAAAGTCTATGTATTTTCTCAGTGGGATCAAGTATCCCCCTTGAAGGAATCATGTATCCCTGGATGTGGGAATACATGATCCTTATGTAAAAATATTGAAAAAAAAAAAAAAAAAAACTGTTTTACCAAAACTATTTGTTTATTTTCAACTAAAACAAATTACTGTCTGACAGGGGCTTTTTAAATATTTTTTTTTTTTAATTGATAATTTGCAGCAGAGAAAAAACTTGAGAACTAAAATGGGGTTCAAGAATCCCCAGACCGACCAAAAATGCAAATGAGCTGTATTGCAAAATGCAGACGATGAAATCACGCGGTGTTTTCAGATTTTTGCCAAATCTTTACATTTGGCGACTTTTCTTAAAATTTCGACAGACTCCCTATATTTCTAAAACGAGGGGACTAGGGCACACAATTTATGTATCAAAAAAAAAAAAAAAAAAACTCAATATACTCTTTCAAATTCTATCATTTTGAACTTTTTCCATCTTTACTAATAATAAACCTTAAAGTTTGTCTGGATGTCTAGGTCTCTGTCCGGATGTCTCTCTGACGCGCATAGCGCCCTAAACCGTTCGGACGATTTTCACGAAATTTGGCACATAATTAGTTTATAGCATGGGCGTGTGCACCTCGAAGCGCTTTTTTCAAAATTCGATTGTGCTCGTTTTCTATTCCAATTTTTAGAAAATTTTACCGAGCAAATTATCACAACGTAGACGAGTAAATTACGAACTTATCATGACGTGGAACCGTAAAATGGGCAAGCAAATGAACATAGCAAATTGGCGAGAAATTCATCATCCATTATTTCTAAGTATACAGGCGAACCAAATGACCTTTTCATTTTTATTTCCTTTTACAAAAAAGGAAGTATTCTATTCGCGAAAAAATTTTCATTCAAAAATCGGCCTTAATTTCCATTTTTCTCACCCCCGAATGAATATTCAGTTTTTTTTTTTCGACCCGACCACACGTGGATATATGCCTAGGAACGTACAGACACCCGAAACATCCATTTTGACGACCCCCGAGTTAGTTACAACGAATTTTCTCGTGACGTCTGTATGTACGTATGTATGAGTATATGTGCGTATGTGTCTCGCATAACTCAAAAACGGTATGTCCTAGAAAGTTGAAATTTGGTACGAAGACTCCTAGTGGGGCCTAGTTGTGCACCTTCCTTTTTGAATACATTCGGATGTTCCTAAGCGGGTCTTTTGCCCCTTGTTGGGGGGGGGGGGGAATCATCGTTAATTTTTTCGATTTAAACTCAAGTGGTGTTATTATTTGTCGCACACTTGGCGATATATCGCCAGCTTTTTGGTCGGCAAGTTTTGTCGCCAACTTGGAGACAAATTTGGCGATGTTTTTTTTTTTTTTTAATTTTAAATTTTAAATTTGGTTTCAATTTGGCCACTGTTGGTGATATTTAGAGGGTAAACAATTGAATCAAATTAAAATTGCCAATAATGGAGAAATGACATTAAATTGGAGTAAAAGGAAGTCATGTGATGCACACATCAGCTCGTTTCTACGACGGGCAAAGTCGTGCGGGTACCGCTAGATATTATATAAGTCTGTGTTCCCGGTTAGAAAAGTTTTAAGTTTTTCTTTTCACGATAGATGGCAGCACTAAAAAATCCTCTGAGAGAACACTGGTCTTCTACGAGTAACAAAGTGTTTTTCACACGCATGCTGGAATATTCTTCAAACAAGGGGACAAATTTTTTAAATTCCCTATTCTGATTGCCATATTCCTTTTGAAAATAATTTTAGAAGCTAAAGTATGTTGTGAAGAAGGAGTTTGAAAAGAGTGCTGTAATATGTATTACTAAAATGTTATTTATAGCGTCTATTGGTGAAAGATCAAAAATTGGGCCGTCATCATTCAGCATTCTTTCGTTTTCATTGAACGTTTTTAACAAAAAAAAAAAAAAAAAAAAGAAAAATTAATTTGAATTTTGACATCTTGAATTCAAATTATGTTTTTCGCAATCACGAGTGTGTCTATGTAGGCGTGTGTGTTTGTGTGTGTGGGGGGGGGGGGGGTATGTGTGTTTGTGTGTAGGGGGTACGAAACAGGGAACCCCGCTCTGCTATGCCATCTAGGGCTTCCAGAGAACGGACCTTTCGGCCGGGGCCCCCTTACCCGTAAGGGAACGAGAACTAAACCACTTACGACTCTAGACACCCGTGGGACCCAGGTACGGACCTGACTCCGGTGGTGCCCATTGCCTACTCACTGTCCCACTCGATAGCCATTGGGCAGATACAAATCTGCTCAAACGCAAGTAAAGAGTGGTCGTTTTACATACGTGGATGCTACACCATCGTAAAACCCTCCCCATTTACCCGGGCTTGGGACCGGCATAGGGACGGGCCCGGTCCCCCAAAGACCAGACCCCACCTACGGCTGGGTTGTGTGTAGGGGGTATGTGCATGTGTGAGTAGTTGTGTGTTTGTGTCCTGGCATAAGTGTGTGGGTAGTTCTGTGTATGAATGTGTGTGCGTGGGGGCGGGGTATGTGTATGTGTGTGTAGACATATGTGTTTGTGTCTGTGTGCAAGCATGAATGTGTGGGTAGTTGTGTATATGTGTGTGTATGTGCAGGTGTCTGTATGTATGCATGTGTGTATGTGTGTGTTTGTGTATATGTGTGTTTGTGTATGTGTGTGTATGTGCGCGTGTGTGTAGGACATGGATGCAACCTGGAGACGGCTTTCGCTATAGAAGCAGCAGCGTGAGGAGCTGGTCGACGGTGATGGTGCGGAGGGTGGTGGTGGGAAAATAAAATCAAAGGACGCCAAAACAGTCAAATGAAAGCAATAAGCAATCGTGATTTCTCGAAAAAACTCCTTTAAATCTTAACATAAGAATCAGTTTTACGAGCTGACGTTCAGTCTTTTAATCTGGCATCGGATTCGTGACCGGAGGGTCCCGGGTTCCATCCTAGCCTGTCGAAGATCCACTTTCTTCATAAATGGTGACCGGGGGACGTTAAATATGCTCGTGATTACAAAACCCTCCAGATGAACGATAACTCTGGGGGTGCTGGACCAGGGATTGCTCGGTTTCTGCTGTAGATTAAAAAAATCTTGGCTGTCTTCCGGGTCTCACTCAATTGGTTAAACCATACATAGTGGAAGGTGCGGGGGTCCTATGAAAAGTCTTTTAAGGGGTTACATTACCTCAAAAATGACCAAACGATCAAAAAAAATTTTTATTGCTTATTTCCAAACTAAACACTAGTTCAAACACAGGGGAACAGTTTCATTGCTTTAGTTCAAATATTTTTAAAGTTATGAATGGTTTTAGGCCATGCTCCCTATGTGTTCTTATGCAAAAAGGAAACTTTAAATTGATTTTTCTCGATGATCTTTTTTTTTTTTTTTTTTTTTGCGTGTGTGTGTGTGTTTTCGTGTCATAAGAATCCCTAAGGATTTTTTTCTATTAAAGATACAGCTTTAAAGTAGTACTTTTTGCAATTAAGGTAGTATATTCAACAAAACTGTGCATCGGATAAGCATTTTATAAATTATTCAAATGTTTAGAGCATGTTATATCTTTAAAAACCAAATTTTCTTGAAAAAAAATTACGATTTTTTTCCGTTATCGATCACAGAAAATTTTCTAGTAAACACAGAAGCAAATGAATGCACCGATTTTTATTAGAGATGATGATTGTGATCGTTTTAGCAAAAAGATTTTTTTTATATTAGTTTAAAAACAAAAGCCTTAGGGATTTTAAAAAACTGAAATTTTCCTAAATGTTTTGAATTTTTAAAAAAAATAAGCAATATTTTAAATAATTTAAAAAAATTATTGATTACAAAATAAATAAGCATGTTATGGTTTCAACAAAAAAATAGAATTTACTTAAATTTAAAAAAAAAAAAAATGCTTGAAAGGTACTATGACCCCTTAATCTTCAATTCCTCCACTCTTTCTGAAAATTTTCTTCTCCCATTAGCAATTCAATATTTTTTTAACACTACAGTGGCAATCAAAGAGGAGGGGGTTAGATCTCCCTCCGACACTCAGAAATTTTTCTTTTTTGACCACAGAAAATGTCTAAAACTAATCGTATCATCCTAGGTACTTTTTTTCTGAAGCATGGGGGACTTTTTTCCACGATTTTTTTTCTTCTCTTCAATCCGGTCCGAGCCCCAAGGGCCCCGTATAAATATTTAAATTTTAGCTTTTTCTTAAAGATTTAGGCTTTTCTATTTATCGTTACAAAAGAAGGCAACAGATGGCGCCACTACAGTTGTGGATGCCTTGGATTCTCACTGTTTCATTTCTGTGAAATCGCATTTCAAGTCGGTAGCAAAAGAAAAATTTTATGGCTAAGAATTTCTTCAAAATATTTCCATGGAAACTTTTCGTCACGTTTGCGCGAAAGTACTACTGTTTTAAGTAGTACTACAGTACCTCAAAAATGATGAAGCGATCAAAAAAAATTTTTATTGCTTATTTCAAAACTAAAAACTATTCTGAACACAGGGGAAAAGTTTCAATGCTTTAGTTCAAATATTTAAAAAGTTATGCGTGGTTTTAGGCCATGCTCGCTATGTGTTCTTATGCAAAAGAAAAACTTTAAACAGCTTTTTCTCGATGATGGTTTTTTTGTGTTTTCATGTCACTAAAATCCCTAACGATTTTTTTCTATTAAAGTAATACTTTTTGCAATTGGGATAACCTATTTGACAAAACTGTGCATTGGATAAGCATTTTATAAATTACTCAAATGTTTAGAACATGTTAAACCTTTAAAAACCAAATTTAAAAAAAAAAAAACTTTGATTTTTACATAATGAATCACAGAAAATTTTCTAATAAACGCATAAGCAAATGAATGCACAGACTTTTAGAGATGATTATAGTGATCGTTTAGCAAAAAAAAAATTTTAAATTAGTGCAAAAATAAAAAAAGCCTTAAGGATTTCAAAAAATTGAAATTTTCTTCAATTTTTTGAATTTTTAAAAAAAGTAGGCAATATTTTTAAATTTTGGGAAATAATTATTGATTAAGAAATAAGTATGCATGTTATAGTTTCAAGAAAAATATAAAATTTACTTAAATTTAAAAAACAAAATGTTTGAAAGGTACTGTGACCTCTTAATGAAAACGTTTCTGCTCGAATAGAAGAAGCGTTGGGGTTGGGACAAACCACTCAACTGATCGGACTTACCAGATTCTGACTCTACCCAGAATGTGAGCTTTTCTTTATTTAATACTATTTGACGAACAAGTACTGTCGCATTCTTTGTCTTCGCGTGTTCTTTGTCTGTTGCAATATTGATATGAAAATGAAGAGAATTAGGATCGCACCGAAAACATCTTTTCCAATTATGGTCCCAAAATTAACAAACCGCCTTC
This sequence comes from Uloborus diversus, assembly GCF_026930045.1. NCBI lineage: Eukaryota > Metazoa > Arthropoda > Arachnida > Araneae > Uloboridae > Uloborus > Uloborus diversus. The sequence goes on from NC_072732.1 coordinate 4,373,367, forward strand.
AACAACACCGGGAACCTTTTTAAGTAAATATCGCCTGCTCCAGCGGTTGAAATAAATTTGCGGTTCGAAAGGACCACATTTGTCACTATAGTTGGGGCAAACCTTTGGGGCAGCATTGTGAACGCTACACAGATCCTAGTCAAACCGTTTCGACGTTACCAGCTTAGGTTTGCCTTAACTATAGCTGTACTTTAATTCCTCTTCACCCCCCCCACACACACAGAAACACACACGCCTACATACACACACTCGTGATTGCGAAAAACATTATTTGAATTAAGGTCAAAATTCAAATTAGGGTTTTTTTTTATTGTCGCTAAGGTAGAAAGATAAGAAGCGCCATACCAAGTGACCTACCTTCAACGAAAAAGTAAAAATTTTATTAATCTCCTATTACAGTGAAGCTATGCAATGCTTATGATTTTACAAATTCTGAAATATTCCATTACCAGCAGAGGATTGTCAGGATCTCTCTCTTGTGCAGTCCCGGGCACTTTAGGACGTGTTGTGGTACTAAATATTACATTTAGTCAAAAATAACAGAAAGATCCATCAAAATTGTAAGTTAACTCGCTAAATCAAAAAAAAAAAAAAAGATCCATTATTTAGAATTAAAGCTTCCATTAAAAAAATAGATAATCCTCAAACTCCTTCATTAATCGGCTATCTCGCCAAGTGGCCACGTTTCCAAGATCCAGTCTCATTTATGAAAAGTAAAACTTGTCGCCTCAAAACAGAGGCGATGAAACCTGCATTGATAAGGAACTACTTCGATATACACCCCAAATCGGAAATTTGGCGACTTTTTTTTTTCTCGCCAAGCAAAATACCTGTTTTTTGGCGCCTTTTTTTTCAAGAAAATACTAAATTTGGCAACGGCAAAAACCTAAAAGCTGAAAAAACCTAAATTGGCAACACCAAAATAAGAATCAGCAACCCTAAAAAGTCCGTAGGGAGTGCCAGATTGGGCGCGTAATTTTGGGGGGGGGGGGGTATATCAAAGTTATACCATTGCGACTTTCGGGGATAGTTCAGTAATTGGGAAATTGGCGCGGTCGTCAAAGTTTTGGCGTCAATCTTTTTATTTTGTAGCTTTGCTGCTTGGGATGTTTTCGATGATTGGGAATCTGGCGAGCTTTCTTCATTGGCGTCAATTTTGGCTACAGCGCTACGCGAGAGGTATTTTTCGTTGCAAATCTAAACAAAGGGAACGGAAACATCTATTCACATAAGGGTTACTATAAATCAGCACAACTTACCAAAGCAAAATTATTTACGCCAAAAATGAGACGACCGCACCGGATTCCCAATTATCGAAATATACCCGATATATCGATATATGGGGATATTTCGATAGTTGAGAATCTGACAATCTTTCTTCATAGGCGCCAATTTTTGGCTGCAGCGCCTGCGCGAGAGGTATTTCTTTGTCAATCTAAACAAAGAGACCGGAAACATCTGTTCAAGTAGAGTTACTATAAATCAGCAGGGTACCAAAATAAAATTATTTACGCCAACAATGAGACGACCGCGCCAGATTCCCAATTATCGAAATATCCCCCCTGAAACATCAGGCCCCTCCAGAGCACACCCAAGACTGCGTCGGACTGTGCAGGGACGACATCTACACCTCGCCACTGGAGGTTTTTGACTTTTTAAAGGTGAATGGTTTTTTAAGCCTGGTAGGACTTCGTCCTACTGCGGACATGTACTGCAAATTTTAAACACAATATTTTCTTCCCGTTTAATGCTAAGAATTAAAATAAAAAAACATGAGTGATTTGTAATTTATTTTCGACTTACCTATTTTATCGTTGTTTACTCTAGCGCCAGTCAATCACAATCATTTCTAGTCAAACTCGTACTGTTGATGCTTTCAAATAATGAAAAAGAAACAGCTTGTTGAGTTGTTCTTTTGCTTTTGATTCAAAGCGTTTTTAATTTTTGAGGAAATTTATTTTCAAATTAACTGTATCAATGCCTCAGAAGTTGCATTCAAACCTATTCAAAGAAATGAATTATTGATAATGGTTATTATTTTTTATTTCTTTGTCAATGAGTGTCTTTTCTCTAAACACCCCATGTTAGCAGACCTTTAATATTTCGAGACAGTTTCTATGTTCTCAATATTAAATTCAAAACACTAGTAAATCGTTTTACTTTTGAATGGATTAGTTTGGTTTTTTTGGCGGAAAGGTTTTCATTTTGATTAATGCTCTCGTCTTGACTAATGAGAGAAGTTTTCGATCATTGAGAATTTAGAAATTTCTATCCATTGGTGCCAAATTTTGTATCAATGCCTGCGCGGGGAATTTTTTTCCTTTTTCGTACATAAGGAAACATTTAGTCGCATAGGGAGCAACAGAAAGTACAGGGTTATCGAAATAAAATTACTACCGAGAAAAATTTATCGACCGAGGCAAACTCTAGACGTGGTATAGATCACACTTGGCGTGTGATCTAAATTTTTCTTCAAATGAACCCAAATAAAGAGCTTATTTGCTTGTCAAATGTTACTAAAAATAATATTGCTGAAATTTAAAATTGAATGGTAAATTTTAAAACAAATCAAAAGTTGCATTAAAGTGGAAAAAAGTTCATTAAAATGCAAATATAAAGTTGACAACAACTGTTTCATCAGTGGGAGATATTTTCGCCAATTTGGCACGTTTTAATTTATGATAACTCTCACAACGCACCAAAGATTCCCCTGTTATAATAATTCCCTCAAAGTATTACAATAAAAAAGCTATAACCATATGGTCTGCTCAAAAATGTTAACTGGTGTATGCAAATTTTATAGTGAAGCACCGTTTATACGGTTCTCTTTCATACGTTTTTATCAATTATACGTTTTTTAAATTGGTCCCTGCAGAGTCTAATACACATTAACTAACACTTATTATACATTTTTTCATTTGTACGCTTTTTTCATACAGTCCCTTCAGAAACGTATAAACGGTGCTTCACTGTATATTTTTACTCTGTCGACCTTCCGACAATCACTGCTGGGTTACTATAACATGGTCGCTTTTTGAGATTGGCAATATATAGTAGAGTTTTCAATGTTTTTTAGCCTACTTTCCCAGTAAAAGTCAGAGAAAGACGAAAAAAGCATGAAGGAAGACTTAATGCATCCTGAAAATATTACAAGAAAAACAAACAAAAAAAAGTCCAAAATAAAAAATAATAATTAAATTAATATCGAAAAATTAAAAATCGGAAAAGTAGGGTATTGAGATGGGGAAAAATATCTGTCGGTCTGTCTGTCCCCCCCCCCCCAAATAACTTTTGAGTGAATAGTCCGATTCGAACAAATTTTTTTTTTTTGTTCGAAAGAACTCGGCGAGGACACCTCATTCCTATATTTCATTTTTTGATTTGAACTATTTTTTGTTCCATTTTGAACAGTCCAAGAAAACTTAACATTAGCGCCTACGGGGAAATTCAAGGCAATTCCGAATTGTGAGGCGAATTTGCTTCAAACTTTGTAGGAAAAAGCTTTTGATGAAAAACTTGTGTGTAAAATATCTTTTTGATTTGAACAATTTTCCGTACAATTTTGAATCGTTCAAATCCCTTAACATTAGCGCCTGCGGGGAACTTGAAAGTCAATGCAAATTCTGTACTTGAAGGTGGATTTACTTCAAACAAATTTTGTCGGAAATAACTCTTGATGGACAAACTCCAGACTCTGACTCCGAGAATTTAGGTGCACCTGACTCCGACTCCTGTGCCCGACAACTAGTCGGACTCTGACTCCCCGACTTCGACTCTGACTTCGTAGTTTTGGAAAAAATGTATACACGGAGGACAAATGACTGACTCCGATTCTTGAATATTCGACTCCTTTATCCCAAAATAAGATTGACTCCGACTCCGACGCTATGGTTTTAACTGTGAAATAATTATTGTTAATATGACTTGTTTTTATTTTCACGCTAAAGTTTTAATTTAGGTATTCAGTTTTCGGCGAATAAACTGGAAGTCATTTATGTTTCAACATAAAAATATGCGCAGACGGTTTTTTTTTTTTTTTTTTTTTGACAGTGAAAATTATTTTTTTATGTTGACATTTCATTGTTTTTCTTTATTTTGGTAAGTGCATTAATTCATTAAAAAAAATAATTTTGGCAACAGGGGAAAAAGAAACGATTTTTTTTTTTTTTTTTGATATGATGTATTTATTTTAATGAGCTTATTAATTTTAATTATTATTTTTTCGTTTTGAAAGCTGTTAAAGAATTTTTTTAATGGAAAAAAGTGTATTAGCTGCTTTTTTTTAAAGGTGCTGCTATTTTATTTGTTCGTTTATTTATTTATTTATTTTTTTACGCATCTAATTTTTTAGATGAGTGAGGAATATTTTATTCCTAGAAATCAGCTTAAAATATTTAAAAAAAATATGTTTGAAACAATTTGCGATTTTAGCTATTTTTAAGAATATTGATCAGGTACTAGAAAGTAGTATGGGTATACAGGAAAGTAGGCTGGTTTAGTTCTAGACGGAACTTCTTGTTAATATACACTCTATAACAAAATAATCGACGCACACAGTAGGAGTTGTAAGAATGAAACGGAATTTCATGTACTTAAGAAATACATTGATATAAAAAAGTGATTTCCAAATGAAAGCAAAACGATCAATTATTACTGTAAAAATTCCAAATGTGTAGGGGTATTTGTACCCTGTTATACTTAATTCAGCGAGAGCTGATAGAGGAAGTAAACAAAGAGGGTTACTACTTTCATGACTTACTCGCCCGATTGGCAATGCTGTTCGCGTTGAAAGCGCGGACATTTCGCTTATCTGATTGGCGCTGCTTTCAATCATCCCACCGCCAAGCAGACAGCGGTAACGCCAATTGTCACGTTGCTTTGTTTACGTCCACTATCAGCTCTCGCTAAATGGACTATAGTCACCTCTGGCATGGCTGCACAAGGTGATACAGGTAAATCTTGTACGATGTCCTACGTCATCTCGTAATTCAGTTACTCTAAACACGCCATTAATTCGATCAAACTCGTAAGGTTTGGCTTGCCAGACGTTCCGGTTTTCAGGGAAAATCCCGGTGTGTCGGCCGGTTTACTTCAGGTCCCGGAAAAAGATAAATTCGATTAGATGACCAAAAAGTCTAAAAAATATTAATTGTGAAGGATTATTTTGGATGATTACTTTGTCATTTGAAACATAGACTTATAAAATTAATATCGAATCTGCTTGTAAGTATTTTTACAACAGCATTAAAACCAAAAAAAGACTTTTCAAAAAAAGTCCTTGCTAATGAAAAATGCACGTAAATATTGTTCAAGTTTTTATTCCTCATTCAAAGTATTTCTTCTTGCTAAAGTAACTAATAAATATTAACATGAAAAAATAAAATTTTCAATTTATCTGCTTGTGTCATTTATTATTACCCCTGGTTTAGGCTCATAAGCTGAAAAATTGTTTTTAAAAAAAGGAAACTTTTAAAATGTTTCTTTTCAATAATTTCTGTTTTCATGTTGCAAAATTTTTTACGGGGAGAGGCGGGGGGGGGGGGGGGGTTGAGTTTCTCACAGTTCCTGAAAATTTCACAGTCTTCAGAAAATTTTACTTGAGCCACTATCACCCCCTGGTTTCCTTTTGAATACTCGTGACGGGGAGAACCCCCTTCCTGACCCGACGTTAAATCCCGGTTATCACAATTTTGCCATTTCAACTGCGCTTGCGCGCGGACTTTGCTGATTTCAAAAATTGTGCTAAAATTAATTCCAAACATTTTAAATTTGTTAATAAATATGAAATAGCAACAGATAAAAAATAGAAATCACAAAGCTTTCTCTGGTTTATCTTTTAGGCCTCGGTAAAGATTGAGTTTTGCGTCTTAATTATTAATGGATTCGGAGCCTGATTTTTCTATCAAACAAAGGCCCTTTTCAGGGCCAAATTTTTAACCTCAGAAGAGCGTACTCGAATTGCAGCATCACTTAAAATACAAAGCCGAACCCTCAACCTAAATAAAAATGTATAATACTAAGCTGTTTACGCCTGACTTAAAATATTCGCGAAAGACAGATATCTGTACTCATATTCCAATCATTTTTGAAGTACACAATGTGTTTTACGTTTACGTTAAATAAATACTTCCTAACCAATACATATTGAAGCGTCATTTTTCTCTTTACATTATAAAGATTATCACTTAGTCATATCAGTAGTTTCACATAATATATCACGAAATCGCTGTGAAAATATTCTAATCGCATTCATTAATTTGTTGGGACTCTCGCTCAGCCTAAACATGCAACACGAAATCTTAAAACAGAAATCTCAAAAAGCTAAGTCCGCGCGCAAGCGCAGTTGAAATGGCAAATTTGTGATAACCGGGATTTAACGTCTAGTGTATTCCTGTGTCCCGGTTGGACATTTCAGAAATCTGGCAAGCCTACGTAAGGTATCCAACTTACCGTCCAAAGTGATCCCAAATATGCTTGATGTGTGACAAATCAGGGGATCAAGCAGTCCAGAGAAGGGGTTAATGTTGAAAAGGGAAAACGAAGTCCGCTGACAACCTGGCTGTATATGACTGAGCATTAACTTTTGATACGGGACCCAGGTCCGTAGACCGTAGAAGAGAAACCGTAAATGAATAACCACTTTCAACTTTTATTGCTAAACTGGACGAATCACTTGCTACAAACTTTAGTAAGCAGTTTCAAACTGGCGCTAATTTTCGTGTCGTTCGTATAGCAGAAGCCGCGCAACTCATGAAGTAGCGTTTTTCCAAATGAAAACCGGATTTCGAAAGCTTATTCAATCTTTACAGAACTTAACTAAGGGGCGCCGACTTGCAAAAATTCTTGGGGGGGGGGGCTAGACAATACAGGGGACTTAACGGGTCATGTATTCCCACGAAAGTCCCCCCCCCCCCCCCCGCCCCCAATAAAGGTCAGATATTTGTACCTTGAAAATGCCAATTCACATATTTTCTGGTGTGTATAATTTAAACAAACAAATAAGACATGGCGTTTCCAAAGTAAAACAATCTAAAAATTGGTATACAAATTTTCTGGTTTAACTAGATCATTGCACTTGTCTTAGTAAGAGAGAATTTTTCGTTCTTTTTTACGGAGAGCCGTGCAGTGCCGTAGCTAGGCATTTAAAAAGGTAGGGCACTTGACTTGCATGGAAAGGCACTCCCAGAGATGCAGACTTAAAAAAAATATTGGGGGGGGGGGGGGGGAGTCATACCGGGGGGTCTTGACCCGAGAAATTTTCTAAATTCGAGATGAAAAATAGTGAGTTTTAAAGTTTTTTAAAGCATTTTAAAGTTATGTAATGAACATTAGAACCCGGAAAACTCGACAAGCCTGACACATATTTTTTGGCTTTGAAAAAAGGAAAAAATAAATACAAACATGCACAGTATTTTTGCAAAAAAGTAATTTAATTTAGGCATGTTTTTTAAGACCATTTTTTTTTTCATTAGTGATATCTGCTAACATATTCAAATGTAAATGCAATCTCTCAATGCCTAGGTCATTTTTGAAAAACAGTTTATTTTCCAAAACTTGTTTCACCTCTGTTTAATAAAAGCAAGCACTCCTGTTCAACTGCGATGACCTGTGTGAGTCGAGTTGATGTAAACCGCCCAATAATGCAAGATTGCACCATTTTACAATCCTCATCAATCTATTGCCTTGTAGTACTTAGGGATTTTGAAAGTGTGCGGTGAGCTGGTTTCGTTGTTTTCATATTTCTTTGGTATACGTCGATTCTGAGGAAGCGAAGGATTTTGTGAAGGTTTTTCTTTTAAACACAATACTGAAAAGTATTCAAAACTATCACGCCTCCCATTTGATATACAAATCAGACCCTCGTATATTTTTTCCAGATCAGCAACACGTAAGTTCGCGCACTGGGACAAATTCTAAGTGTGCTTGCAGCACAGTTACAGTATCATTATTCACACCACTCGTTTTCAGTTAACCTGCTTACTACCGCAATAATTATTTGTTTTAACTCATTACTGAATGTATTTCACAAGGTAAACTATCTTCAAACAAAGAAAGTAAAAGATAAATTTATGAGTTTAGAAAGCATAATATAACCAAATAATTTTCTTGATTTATTGGGGGGGGGGGGCTCAGCCCCCTCAAAAATATTTTTGAGGGGGCTCGGGCCCCCTCAGGCCCCATGGAGTCGGCGCCACTGACTTAACTCATCATCGAGAACGTTCGGATGTAGAATCCCCTCCAGAATACGTTCTCATCCACAACTGATATTATTGAAGCCACTTAGTGGTGCATAGGCGGTAGAGCAAAAGCCCCCCGCCACGGCCACAGGTTCGAATCCCGGAAAGGCATACGTGTGATATATCACTTTACCAATCGTGTCCTAGTTGCTCAAATTCTGCAAGAAAGTGGCAGATGTCTTAGTTATCCAGCGGGGAAGTTCGTGCTCAAGTTGTTAAACTATTACAAAAGTTGGTCGGTCTTTTGAGTTGTAACTGAAAATAATTTTAGATGGTAACAGCTATATGTAATAAAGAATCTCGCGAGGTCCTGAGGTCAGGACTAGAACCGCTATATATAGGGGCCTTAGTCACGGCCGCCCTTTACATAACCATTTCTCTTGTTCCTTGTGGCAACGGATAGTGATCCAAAATCTTCCCTCCGGAAGATAGGGAGTGGGAGAGAAAGCACAAAGATAGCGAATCCCATGTCCGCTTCCTTCCATATGGTATGTTAATCAACTTCTGTTGTTGCTCTGAAACTACTTAGAAATCCGAGCCAAGTAATGTGCTACACGATTCAAGGCATAGGGATCTGGAGCTATCTTCTGATGAGCGCCTTGGCTTAGAAAACGCATGGTAGATGACAGCATCAACTACCCACATTCGGTTTTTTGGTTCAGATCAGTGACGAAACAACCCCTGCTCTCGTACATTGCAAAAGAAAAGTGGTATGTTGCACCAAGAGATGGTTATAATTCGCTGCTTACAAAACATAGTGTATAAGTTCACTATATTGTGGCGTAATATAGGCAAGTAAGTACCAATAATTATGGTTTGTTCAATTTACCTCAATTTTCGTCACTGCGTAGCCCCGTAGGTATTTATGTATTGCGGGACTGTAACCACAACGGGTTGAACGTGCACCAGTCAGCATTAATGGAAACGAGGGATCTTCGACCGGCTGTCGTCGAAATCACGACTTTATTCTTAATCTTTTCGTGCTTTTTGCAGAGTTTTTGTTTTGATGAGGACCATAATTTAAGTATTTCTCCTCCGTTCCATATAATATATTGTTACAAATTCTGTAAATAGTAATTATTGTATTAACGTAACCTGTAAATAGATTCCTGTAATGAATATACAGCCCCTATACATTCGATTGAAGTATATGGTACCCCTATTTTTCATTGATAAGATTCGTGAATGAATAAAAAGAAGAAATAAAATAACGGTTCACTATTTTCGAGAAGCATTTGGAATCTTGTGGAATATTTGAGAGTTCTCTTTCGGTGTGTATAAAAAGCGTTATGCATGATAAAGAGTTCAGTTTCGATTGAGAATTTGTACTGAGAGTGTATTAGCTCTGTCTATTGCGAGGCATTTCGCTGTGTTGTTTTTCGTATTTGGAAGTAAATACGTGTGTCACCGTTGAATTTACGGTGTTGAGTGATATTTGCTTAATTGCTGATGATTAATCTAGCAGTTGTTAACGATTTCTCCTGTACATAGTGTAAATAAAGCTCCTGTGTTTTTATCAAGAACGTCCTTTCAAGAAAGTTGGAAGTCGCACCGGATCCGTTACAATATTTATTCCTCATAGTACAGAATACATATGAACAGCACATGAAAGAATTTACAGCACAAAGAGGATAAAGTACATCCAGAGCGAGGGTGGGAGTCGAACCCACCACCTCAAGTGTGGAAAGCAATCGCTTAGATCACTCGGCCACTGCGGCCCCAACATCGATCAGGCCACAGGGCCCACTAAACTTTTGATGTTATTCTGCCATGTTCTTTGTGAACTTCTATACAGACGAATATGGGGGGTGGGAGGAGGATAAGATAGAGAAAATATGAGTGGGAAAAAATAGTTGTTCCCTTGTCAGACGATTCATTAAAAATTTTACCTATCCTGTTTCGAATACATTATCTCCAGAATAAAATCGAGCCATTGACTGTACGTAACTGCAACCGCCCGAATGTCCGTCGTGGGATTGTGACCCCACGACGATCGGATGCAAATTTTGCGTGCCTCGAGTCAACTTGTCAAAGAAGCCGCGCGTCACGTGACCATGTGGGATTTCATTTGCATTTCGGAATCCCTCGCTGTTGCAACTTTTTAAATTCTCATTTCCGGGTTCGGCCGATTTACCTGCCGGCCCGGGCCGTCGCGATTCGGAAGAGGTCGAGGATCGGTAGACTTTTTTGATATTCAAATTCGTTTCTCGTTTGGATTAAATCCATTTTTAATGACAAGGTTAGTAGGTAAACTTTTATGTCCGAAATCGGAGAGGCTCATTATGCATGGAAGCGTTTTAATAAACAAATGCAGTTGTAAGCGGAGAGAATGGTCTACATGAAAGAGGCCTTAAACAAACTTGACTGCCCCGGTGGCCGTAGAAGACTGAAACAGCGTGCCACCACCACGACTTCATTTCAATTTCTTGATGAGAAGTTTACTGAACGTTTGTCCCATTATTTTAGCCTTTGGGAAAAAATATATCAGGGGTTAAAATATACGTAAGGACAAAAATTGTTAGAAAAAATTAATATTCACTTTAACGAAAAAATAATTTTCTAGTTCTGGTTTCTTGAACCTTTTTCATCGTTGTTGACTGGTCCGCGGCTAGCGAAACAGGGTATCGCGACTCGCGCTTGATGGGGATGCGCGATGTCCAACAATTTTAGCCATTGGTAAAAACTTACAAAGATACACAGTGGATAAAACACATGTAAGGGCAAAAATCGTTATTCAATAAGTGATACAATTGAATGTTATTAAAAGCTAATAATAAAACTGAAAGTCTCTCTGTCCGGAGGATGTCTGGATGTCTGGATGTCTGTGACGCGCATAGCGCCTAGACCGTTCGGCCGATTTTCATGAAATTTGGCACAAAGTTAGTTTGTAGCATGGGGGTGTGCACCTCGAAGCGATGTTTCGAAAATTCGATGTGGTTCTTTTTTTATTCCAATTTTAAGAAAAAAACTATCATAAATTACGAAATTATCATAACGTGGAACCGTAACATGGGCACAAGCCAATTGGCGAGAAACGAAATTATCATAACGTGGAACTGTAACATCGGTACAAGCCAATTGGCGAGAAAATTCACCATACATTATTTGTAAATATACAGGCAAAACAAAAGACCTTTAATTTTTCTATTACGGGCGAAGCCGTGCGGGTGCCACTAGTTAAAAATATATAACTTTCAATTCCCTTAAAAATAAGTTTGAAGTTTTGGTTTCTCGAAACTTTTTTCACCATTTCTTTTTTTGATCGGTGTTCATCTTGTGCTTTCTCTTCTTGTATGATCCAGTCTCCTAAAATTCCTACGACAACCTCATGTTATTTTGACGATGAAATATAGTTCACTATCAAATTTGGTTCGAAAATTGCTTCATAGCGATAGGCGGTGAAGGTTTTGAGTATTCTAATGCACTTTGAGGTTCTTTTAAGAGGAGATCGCTATTTTGATCAAAGTTTCTGGTTGGCAGTACCGTACTTAATTTCATCAAATTTTCTCTACTGTCAGTCTCTTCTCTATTTACTTTAAAAGTTCTCTACTTACTTTTTTATGCTATGTTTGCATAAATTAATTCCATTGTTGAACTTTTTTTCACTTAGAGACTCACTCTACTTAAAAATCTACTGATACTTTTTGAGGAAAAATTTTATTTGTGAATTAGGCTAGTTAGAAATATGAAGGAAACATTATCCCTATATACAAGAATAGCATAATATTGATAGTGTAAAAAATTTGACAGTTAAAGATATTATTCCTACGTAAATGAATTTTAATTGTTATTTGAATAGCCCATTTTTGACTTCGTGAGTTTTGTGAAGGCAGGCGATCGATAATATTGTGAACCCCTGTGAATACAGTGTGAGTTCGGTTTTGTGATCGTAAATTTTGGAAACGTATAGATTTTATCATAACTAAATTTGCGAATGGCCCATTTTTGTGATTGTTCATTTTGGGAAGGGTCATTTTTGTAACTGCAAGTTTTTGATGGGCCTCTCTTACGATTCCGAGTTTTATGAAATTTCTCTTTTAGAGCTTGAAGAAAAAAATAAATAAAAAAAAGCTCGTGAAATATAAATATCTGTGTCAGTCTCGCGTACAATTTTAGAAACAATCACTTTATTCGATGAAATGCATAAATTTAATCAGGTAGGAGGCCGTCAAATTTCAGATTCGTCGCGCGTACCCTAAGATATCCCATTTTACGAAAACCTAATTTGAACAATTCTATTATTCTATGAACTGTAGCTCCATACATTGTTCTATTACTCTATAACTGGAGATACTATTATTCCTTTATTCTATTAATTCTATTATTTCATTAAAGCGTATTCCACGGGCGGATTCCGAAAATTGTTTCCAATCCTATATCAATTCAATTTCTTCTTCGCTTCACTTCCAATCCCTGCTCCTCCTCCTCACGAAATAGCTTACTGGGTCACTGCAACCGCGGCCGAAATCCGAGCGGCGGCAGAGACAATCGTGTCATCTTCGGCGGACAACATCGGGCCTGGCCGAGCTAGAGCCCCTACATATACCAGGCCGAACTCTCCGCCATTTTGGATCAAAAGTCAGAGAAATATTATTACACTAGATGTGTTTTCGCTTCCTTTCAGCTTCATTTTATGTTAGCGTAATGCATTCGTTTTTGTTCCGCATTGTTATTAGAACTACACACCGTGTCATATTTTGAAAAAATAAACAAAACATCAAGAAATCGAAAACATTTCAATTGGTGAAATATTACATATATTATTATTATTCGGTTATTTGTATGAGTAATTAACTTGCTAATTAATTATGAAACTAGTATTATTTTACATTATTAATGCTCTTAGTAGTGTTTGTGTAACTGTATATTTTTATGTGCTGATACTGTATACTAGAATTTCCAACAAAGTGAATTAGTCCTAATTTTGGCAGCATTGCGTTTTTGGATCTTAGCAATTTATCAACTGATTTATAAATGTAACAGTTGCATAAAAAAACAAACAAAAAAGCATATTTCTTCAGACTAAATTACTCCATAGCAATAAAAGTAGTACCGAGAATTTACATAACAATGTTTACTGCTTTCGCACTGCCGAGTTTTAGCTTCGTATTGCCAGCAAATCGTCAATAAAATTGATTTTTTATCTTGGGTTATTAATTTAAAGAAACAAAATCCTTTGTGTGAAATGTTAGCACAGTACAATGTGGCACATTCCAGGGGCCAATCCAGGATTTTTTTCCCGCTACCTATTTTTGTGAAAGTATTGCATCATTCTATTTTTGTGAAAGTTTTTTTTTTTTTTTTATCAGCATTGTTTTTTTTTTTTTAAATTTTAGAGGCATCCTAATTTTTGTAAAAGAGAAGTAGAACAAGTGAAATTTTAGTTCGAAAAGTGTAAATGTCATCTAGTATTATTTTTAACAGGTTTCGTTTTTTGGGGAGGGGGAGCTAAAAACCTAAGAAGTACAAAAAATATCATCGTAATTTCAGCTTCATGGGCTATGTACAGTGTACAATATAGGAAATAATGAGAAAAACAGTTTCCCAAAACAGATGTTGAAAGATTGCGATAATATTGCATAAATACACTTTGGCGAGAAACAGCTAAAAATTAGTTAAAATACTACAAAAAGGTTTCTGTTTAAGCGATTGTTCATATAAACCTGCTTAGAATTTTATTTTATGAGTAAATTTCGTTTTAAACAGAGAAACAAATTTTATATTTTAAAATACTAATTTTTGTGAAATTTTTGAAGTTTTTGTGAAGCTACTGATTTTATTACTTGATTTTTGTGAAAGTACCGATTTCAAAACAAGATTTTTGTGAAGGTACCGAAAAACGGTAGCAAAATCAGCCTGTATTGGGCCCTGCATTCACTTATTTTTATGATCTTAACATTCTTTCTTGCGTCTTTTAATAATTGACCCTATGGCAATGGCTCAAAAACAGACGATCACTTTGATCCAAAATGGCGGATGCGTCGGCTCTCTAGTTATAGGGGCCTTAGGCCGAGCCTTCTAAGTAAAGGAATCTCTGGACGGATGGGTTAATCTTTTTATCGTGTGCTGGCCGGCGTTCGCGTGTGCAACCGAAGGAATTCAAAAGGCTATAATTGCGTCCGGGGAACTTCTCCAGACCATTGTTGAGAGTGGTCATGACTCGAGCATTTCTGCATTAGCCCTAATGCGATTTGGGCAGGGGTCAGTGTCGGTGTCTTCCGAGAGGATGGAATCTTCTCGGAAGGGGTTCTATTTTCATCTCTTTTGACTTTTGCGCCGTATGTTTGGTCTGGAAAAGTGACGCAGGGTCGTTAAGAGGCCGCATCAGACAGATTCCCGGTTTTCGAATCCCTATGTTAACCTACGGGGCAGAATGTCTTCTCATTCTTGCGATAGCTCATCGGGAAATTGAGATTTTCAAACTTTTCTTTTTTTGACTTAATCTGTGACGACTATAGAGTGCTTCTATTTTTGCAGTTTTTCATTAAAATAATTCAAAAAATTTTTATACAAACTTGAAGCTGAACTTTGAGAAAAGGTGAATTTTTGACGAACCAGGAGGAGTATTCGGATTTTTAAAAAAATAGAAGCATAGCGTATAATCTCAGCTTTCTAAAGATGTTAAAATATTTTCGATAGCTTTAATAGAACAACAGTAATCAAATAAATGGTGAGCCTATTCCAATTCACAAACTAAAAATTTCCATCCCCCTTTACGAAGGTACGAGATTCGCCTCTACGCAAGTGATTTATGGCCTTTTCGGGGAAACGGTCAGCACCCCACTTGTGGGCGTGTTTCTTCTCCACCTGCTTCTCCACAGATCGACTGTCCTAAAGAGCTGTCTGGAAAGATTTTTTCCTTCGCTTGAGAATTGCGAGGAAAAAACCTGGCAAAAATGACGCTCTTACATAAATTTAATTTTGCTTATTTTTTAATAAATAATTGCGGGTTTTTTTTTTTTTTTTTTTGTAAAATGTTTATAAACACAAAATTTAAGCTTTAAAAGTATTTACATCACGATTTAAATGCAGTTGCAAATCTTCGGGGGGGGGGGGGAGATTGAGAGTTTACGTGCTTCTCTCGAAGGGATAAAATTAATTGAACTCACCCATTAAATAATTTTCAATTAATTTTGTCACAATGTAACTATATATTTTTTTAAATTATTACATTATATGAAAAGGAAAGAATATTTGAATATACCTAGAAGAAAATTTGAACTTACCCTTATCACTTTTGTTTGCTTTTCAAGTATTATTGGAATTTAAGGATAGTAAGAAAAAAGATATGTAACTCAATGGTTTTAAACCCAAGGGTTATATATTATCGCGATTTGTATATTACTTCTTTTTTCATTGAATTAGTAATTAACATTAAAAAAAATACATATGTATATGCTTACCTAGAAGAGTTATGGCGGGTCAGAAAGCAAATCATAAGTTTATGATCAGTAGCGGATTTTAGGGGTGCCCCCCCCCAAAGGGATGAATTAATTTAACTATTTTATTAATTATTTTTCATTGAATTCTTTTTTGCATTTTTTATATAGGTTATTGACACAAAACACACACAGCATATTTCGAATAAAAGCATTCTTGTTTGCTAAAGAAGTAATACTAGACTCAGAGGTCCAGAGTGGCAGAATACATTTAACTCACTGGTTTCGAATTCTAGGGAATGTTTATCACCATTCATCTACTAATTCTTCTTTTATGGAATCAATAATTAACATTAAAAAAAAAATGTGCAGGTTCGCCTAAAAAAGTCATTTTGATCCAGGCAGTTATTTGCCAAATAATAGATTTCATTTTCAGCTCATAAAAAATGCAAAATGATAGAAATCACATGATGGTAGTTTCTTGGAAAAATCATGATTATTAATGGAAACGGCACGTAGAATACAATATGTTATCTCAACTGTGTCATGACTTTAAAAACAATCAGTAACTGCTTTGAAATTCACACAGAAATAGTTTCTGAATTCTTCAATAAAACTTATGTTTTATGAAGTTATGATTTTCTTACTAAAATAATATTTTGTAGTTAAAATATAAATTAATTTATAAAACTCAAATGAGAGATGGGTTTATTTAATAACATTTCCCTCAATGTTCCTAATTAAAACCGCTCATTGTATAGCATCTCGGTGATATTAAATTGGGTTTATTATTTAATTGGCTTGAAACGTTGAAGATGTTTTCCGTCCACATTCAAAATATATTAGTGCATAATATTCCTATATTTAGAAATAGATTCATTGACCGCAAAACCATTAAAAATAAAGTCATCAAAACTCTGTTGTTAAACATCGAAAAGGCGGGGGGAGGGGATTCAATTTTCGGGTCTCCTCCAAAAGATTTTTCTGTATCCGCCCCTGTTTATGATGGCATCTTTTTCAGCTTATACGAAACAGCATGGTAAATTAGAGTGGTCCAAAATAAGCCTTTTTATTATTTCTTATTTTATTGGTTTTACTCTCCCATTTGGTTTCACCTATGTAAAAAATAATGATTGTGAAGTTTGAGCACATAATTTTAACATTTAAAGAGAGGTTTCTTAACAGCCTCGAAGTTCTGCGTTTTCCCATCTTATGCTACGAATGTAGGTAGAAATAAAACGGATGCTAGGAAAGGTATGTAATTTCATTTCATGCAAATACACAAAACTTTCCAATCTTTAAAAATCCAAACTTCAGATAAAACGTAATAAACTGGAGTTATAATAAGCGAGCTTGGGCCACAGGGGACATTTTTTTTGCAATTGTTTTCAGAAGTGTTTCCAGAAATAAAGTTATTAAACTCATACTTCATACTGAAATAAAAAATATTTTTGATGATTTTTTGATCTCTTATGGCAGTGGTGCCAAACATTTTTAACACGCTTTTATTAGCTTCACCTGTATGTATGTATGTATGTATGTATGTATGTATCTTGTAACGGAATCTTGCAGCTCACATTTCGCCCACTTCCTGCAATCGGATTCTTTTGAAATTTGGCACCCGACCTCATAACCGATGACAATGCAATATTCTACAATCAAATTAATTAATTTACTCTTTTAATTGTGAGTTTCCTCCAATTTTAATCAATATTTTGGCATAAATCCAACAATGTGAAAAAGGAAAAATTTAATAAAATACATTAAAAAATGCTCGCAGAAATAATTTAAAAATATCTACAAAAACCTTTAATTTTTCTGCATCAGACAAAATTTGTTCCAATGTTCCAAGGTAATTAGAACATGAAATATAATTGTTTTTAACTAATTTCATGCCAAAATTAAGGTGAGCCTTCAACTGGAAATTCATTGCTGATCAGACCATTGTTGAACAAAACTTTTCAAATGTATCTCAAATTTTCAAAGTAATGTAGATATGATTTCCGCACACATACACCGATAATATTTTGTAAAACAAGTTAAACTAAAAAGAAGAAAATAAAATAATAGTTTAAAAAACTAAAAAAAAAACACGCTTTCGTAGCAAAATGAACTAAAAAGTGAAAAATAATCTTTGGATGATAGTAGTTGACCAATCACTTAATTTTAATGTAATACAAAAAAGCGTGGGGGGCTTCTTATCAGTTGTCTTGAATTTCTTCCATTTGTTGTCCGTGCAAAAATGTAAATAGACAGCACCCCACGGTTTTTTGTATTACATTAAAATTAAGTGATTGGTCAACTACTATCATCCAAAGATTATTTTTCACTTTTTGGTTCATTTTGCTACGAAAGCGTGTTTTTTTTTTTTTTTTTTTCGTTTTTTAAACTATTATTTTATTCTACTTGAGACCACACCTCATATTAAAATGATTCTAGCGGTTCAGAAAATAACTAAAATTTGAAAATGTTCAACATTTTTTTTAATTACATGTGAAAACGAGAAAAAAGGAATGAAAATTAAAAACCAATGATTGATGTAATCATTACTTGATGCATGTTTTTTTTAATTGCATCAGTTTATCAGAAACCAATTCTGAATATTTAGCTCAATTTTTGACGTTCTCATTAAACGTGCTTTTCGATTTGTTGAGTTTAAAGAAGACCACGGGCCACACGTATCAACTTCACAGATCGTATGTGTCCCTCGAGCCGCAGGTTGGGTGCCACTGTTCTTATGGTATAACTTTTACACTGTTTCGATTCATTAGTATTCTTTTCGTGAAACATTTAGCGTAAACAAAAAATCTGAAAAGAAAACCTGAAATTTATTCAAAACTCTTGCTTTTAAAAACATACATAAATCAACTACTACGCACAAATTCGAAAAGAGAAAAAAAGGACATTGAAAAAAAAAAAGGTAAGTAATGATTCAAGATTGCAATCTTTGATTAAAAAACTTCAGAAACAAATTTGATTTTCTTTTTCGAACGCTTTACTAATTCTAAAATTTACCCTATGAATTAAAACAGTATGTTTCAAGTCTGAAAAATACGTTCCCTGATAATTCGATAAGTGGCGTGTGGGGGGGGGGGGCTAAGGATTCTGTCATTCCCATACAGCTTGACAAATATGGAAATTAATGCGGAAAAATTTTCATAATCATTCTTTTTCCGTTACTTTTATTTCGATTCACGTTTCTACAAATGAATTTATAATTTATCATACCAGTGTGTTTAATTAAATCAGGATAAATTTAATTGATTATTAAATTTACTGACTTCTGGTTAGAAAGTTAACGATGGTGTCGCAGCGGCCAATGAAGTTCTTAAACGTAATTTTCATAATCGACTTTTAAAATGTGAAGCAGAGGCTGAAATAGATCAAATGCTACAGAATATAGATTGCAAAAGATTAAAATAATCTTACTACTATTATATATGCGAAAGTTTGTCTGTATGGATGTATGGATGTTTGTTACTCTTTCACGCAAAAACTACTCAATGGATTTTGATGAAACTTCACAATAATATAGCTTATGCATCAGAATAACACATAGGGTAGTTTTCGTCCCATTATGGGGGGCAAAACCCCCTTTGGGAGGCAATAAAACACAATTTTAGTATAAATTCTCTAATATGGGGATGAAAAAATACTTGCACATATTAACATTATATGTCCATCGAAAGCTCTGATTTTTCTGCTGAAGATGGCACCTTTTCGTAATTTCTAAGTAGAATAAAAAACGAGTTATGAGCTTTTTAGTTCCATGTTCGAAGGCTTTCCTTAACTCAATACAATATTTAGTGTATCATCTCAACTCCCTGTCGATAGCGACTATTGTATTGTTGACTATCTTTGCTTTTCGTGACTGTTCAAGGCTTTTCTCAAGTCAAATCTTGAAGTAAGAGTTTTGCACAAGATTGGCAAATAATACATGGATTTGGCTGATTTTTTTTCCCATTTTAATGCAACTTTGAGGCAATTAATGGTTTTTTTTTTATTTATTTGTATTGACTGGGTATATTTAATCGATCAGCTGGAATCTAGCCAAGCTTTTTTTGTGGAATCATTTCAATAGCTAAGGCATTTGGCATTTTTTTCAACTGTCGCTGTTTTTGAAGCTAAAGACTACGCAGTACTGTGTTTCTCGGTTTTCACCATGTAACCGAATATCGCCATTTCTTTAATATTTCTTTAAATTTGTTAACACGTAAAATAATTCGCCAACTAATTCGCAAATTCATAAACAGTGCAAAAACTTCCATTACTTTGTCTTTGCACACTATTTCATACAATTGCCAAATTTTTACTGTTTATTGGAAACATTTCGGGGAGCATCATTGTTGATCCCATTTTGGGACGATTTCTACGGTAAGAAGTTATACACTATACAATAATTTAGATTGCCGGTGTAGCGCTGGATATTATGCATTTGATGGAGATCGGGATTATAAGGGAACTGTTTCACTTTATTTAAGAATAGTTGACCTCACTCGAATAGGTTTTGTTTTGGGAATTACCCATGACTTCTTTGCAACTCCTGAACGTTTTCGTGATTTATTTTTTGTGATTTTTGGGTGTCTTCTCAGTTTTGCCGACATTTCATTTACTCCCCTTCCCCCTAATTTTCAGTTTTAATCATACCTTTTGATACATTTAAGGGGACAGACAATTTGAAATGTCGACGAAACTAGAGACAAACAATTTTTTGGTAACTATTTGACTTCTGCCTGTAATGACCATTAACTTAAATCAATTGAAAAAAACTACATCAACGTGAGCGAAGCCGCGGGTAAGAGCTAGTACTGGAATATAACTGTTTTCAAAAGTAACAGTTTTGCTTTTATTCGAAAATATCATTTCAAGTCTAAGTCGTTTCTTTAAAATTGGAAGGGGGGTGGGGGCCTTGTTTTGGCACATTCCTCAAATTTTGAATAATTGTTTCATTTTGGTGAGTTCAGCCAGACTGCAGGAATTTCGCGCCCATTTGCCTGGTGCTGGCGGTAATGATGCGGTAATATTTGATGAACAAGAGCGCCAAATTCGAATCGCAACGTGATCCATAATTTGTTTTATCAATCCTGCAAATGCTTTTGATTTGCAGATTGATAATGCTGCGTTTCGAAGGAAAACGAAATGTTAATGATCCTACTGCATATCCTTCTTATGCATAAAAAGTAGCATGTGAAAGTATTTTAATAAATCAAATTTAGAAAACAAATAACGAATATAAAATTAACAAAATTTCGAGTTTCAGTGCATAAGGAAAGGAAATTTAGGCACAAAACACCGATTGTGTAGAAGATTTCGGTCGAAACTAAAATGCGCTAAAAGAGTCAACGCAAAAATTGTATGTGGTCATCCAATACTATACACGGACCCTCTTCCCCTGCCAATAAATTTTGAGCGGTGGCAGCATAGAGGGGAAGACGTCCCCCAAAACCTGTCAGCCGCTCCACGTAGAGGGGAAGGAAAACGCTACAGCTTTCTCTCTCTCCCTTCCGAAAGCTAGAAATTTTCTGTCTGATGAGTCCTCTTAACGGGGTCTGGAGGGGAACTTAATTCTGCCATAATCTTCTCCTGGCTGAATAAATAAACGATAACTTTTGTTGGGATTTGAATAAATGTATTCTTAGACACGCATTAGGTTCGAAGGAGGATATTCTGTTAGTGAAAAGGGCTTTAAGAAAATATTTGCTATACGCCCTGCTCTAAATGGGCCGAGTTTTTTTTCTTATGTCTTCTTTTTAACCCCTTCAGACCTGGTGTCCGGTATACCGGACATACACTTTAAACAGCTGCTAATCATTTAATAATTGATTTAATTAGTTGATTTTTTTTTGTAGTTGACTCTTTACATTCTACTTATTATAACCTGTGAAATAATTTTTCGTTTTGGGATTGACAACACCGACATATAAGGATTGAGAGATAGAGCTCATTTTTCCAACCATGGATTTTCATCTGAAAAACGAGGTTCTTTTCCCTGATTTTTTAAAAAATATATAATCTTTAATGAATCGTTTCAAACGCTTATATTATGTTTTATAATTGTTTGTAGAAGATTTTATAATGAAGTTTGTTTGGTATTTTATCGTTTTTGTATATGAAATATTGATTTCAAAAATATAAGTCCGGAATATTGGATGTGCCATAACTCTTTTAATATTTCTTCTACAAACTCAAAATTTTGTCTATAAGATACCCTTTACCATAGTACACTGTGTACCAAATATCAACATTTTTGGTCTAATATTTCATAATTCCGACTGAAGGGGTTAATCGAGACCTTTTTGAAGAAAAGATACAATGTTGTCATTTTTCTGACAAATGGTCTTCCTAATATATCATTTCAAACGATATATGATTCAATAAACCGAATTGATTTGTCGAATTGGTTGACTTCATCATTCGATTTAACGGTTTATAATGCTTTAAACGATTGGATGCTTTTAAAAAAGTTTGATATTGTCTACATTTCTCTCCCACCCCTTAACGTTTAGTTGACGCCAAAGATAACAGATATTTTCTCTTATATGGAGAAACTGGGACCTGATGGAAAAGAACATTAAACGTGGAAAAAACGTAGATTCGGGGGACGTAAAATCGGGGTTTCCTTATATATTCTAATTAATTGCATTTTCTTTGTTCTGTTATTTTTAAGGGGTCTAAGGACCCTTAACCTTCAAAATTTTCGACTTTCTGGAAAAAATATATGTTATGCATAATTTGATTCTGAACAATTTGATACCTTATTTTTTACCATACGCCAAAAACTTTTCAAGTTATCGTGAAAATGCGTAAACTTTCCCCGTAGAGATTTATGTTAACAGCAGCTGTTTAAGCATCTTTTTCTCAGGTGCCGGTTTCTTCGGTTTTCTCGTTTTGCGCGCATGATATCTCAGAAAGTTTTTTATATATTTCCGTAAAACTTTTTATACATGTTTGTCTGGTATATATTTATGATCTGAACCTAAGTTTTAACTAAAAATGAAAGGTAATATTAAAAAATATATTTTTTTTTGACCAAAATTTTGGAAATTTTTGATTATGACTTGTAAAATTTCCAAAAATAAATAAATAATTTGAAAAAAAATTAAACAAATTTAGGTTCAGGTCATAAATATAAACCAGACAAACAAGCATGAAAAGTATTACGGAAATATATAAGACACTTTCTGAGATATTATGCGCGCAAAACGAGAAAACCGAAGAAACCGGCACCTGAGAAAAAGAGGCTTAAACAGCTGCTGTTAACATAAAACTCTATGGAGAAAGTTTACGAATTTTTACAATAACTTGAAAAGTTTTTGGCGTATGGTAATAAATAAGGTATCAAATTGTTCAGAATTAAAATATGCATAACATATATTTTTTTCCAGAAAGTCGAAAATTTTGAAGGTTAAAGGTCCTTAGACTCCTTAAATGAAATCTTAAGAGACACGACGCCAAGTGCGTGCAGCAGCATTGGTTGCGTGTGCGTTGTTCCCAACAACTTGTGTTTTAAATCAAAGTGGTTCGTTCCTTTTCATCACAGCGCAGTTTCCGACACTCATTCTACTATTGATTTCATTCCTTATTTGATGTCCAAAGAAACTTCGTAACAAACAGCTTTTTATTTTCTCGATCTCTACACGGTTGGACTAGATTTTCTGCTTCCGAATAAAAGAGCATCGTTTGCAACGTTTTCTCTTCCTCCGTAATGAGCCAACTCTCTTGAAAGAACAAGAACATGAAAGAAAATTATCTTAAGAAACAATAATTTGATTAATGGTCGTATTCCCTGGAACTTCAACTTTCGACATTCCAAAGATTCTTTCGATATTAGGAACTGATTCAACATTTACTACTTGAGTCTTTGCTCGTTTTGTTTTCGTTTTTTGATTTCTTGTTCTAAAGTTCTTTTGAATCATTGAAAAAAAAAAAAAAAAAAAAAAAAACTCATATATTTATATCCAGAGGTTTTCCATATTTTATTTACCAGCTTTTTTAAATCGATTTCTACAGAGCATTTAAATCCTATTTTTCAATGTTCAACGTTATAAGTTTACTTTTATTACACAATTTTGTCGCATAGTTAAGTAATAATTTACGTTTTTGAATGCGGTAGGTTGTTCCTTCTTTTTTTACTTTATTAACCAACCATACAGATGTTATTAAATGGCAGGTTTTAACCCTTATGTTTTAATTTCATTACATTCCCGGTGTCTTTGTCAGAAGGCTGATTTTATGAAGCAGTGATTTTATTTGGCAGGTAACTAACATCATACATTTCAAAGGAAAAGAAAAGGGAAGAAAAGAAACAAAAATAAGGTAAAAAAAAAAGAAGAAGAAGAAGAAGAAAATAAAGAAGAATTAAAGAAAAATTAAATTTTTCATGACGATCAGCCTTTTTAAAAACAATTTAAAACTGCAAAACCTATTGCCAAGCAAGACTTAAGGCTAAATATTTTTTTGGGGCTACCGTATTCAAACTTTACGATTTTAGCTATTTGATAAAACAACTATAGCCATTGTCTAAAAAATTTTTGCTACTTGTGGGCTCCTAAATAGTGGGGGGCCCAGCCACGGCCTATTCAGTAAACAGGCCCTTCCTGCTGCAGCTTATTGCGGTTGATTTGAAACTTGTGGTAATAATATATAACTTCAGACAAATGAAGATCCAACTCTTTTCAGTCCATGACTATTCATTGGATGAATGAATAGGAGGTAGCCGTGAGCTCTAAGTGTGACCTCTCTAATCCATCACCATCTAAATAGTTCTTCGGAATGACGCCTGGAAACGAATCTCGAGCGAGTAGCGGTCATCCGCCCTTGCAATCACGCAACTAAATTTTAAATTTGGCGACCAAGCTCGCTCCGGGTCACGATCCCACGCTTAAGTTCTGACGCATTTTTTATTTCCGGATTCCAAAACTGTTGCCAAATTGAAGATGAAGAGAAAATTAGCTTTACGTCAAATTAACATGAGCAATTTCTCGCTCTGTTATGACTTTTATAAACTTGTTTTAAAGGAATTCAAAAGGTTTGATTATGGTTTCTGTGGCTGTTATTTTTGAAGTCAGGCACGACGAGGGGCCATGTCAGCCTAGTCGGAAACTAGGGGCCAGGGACTTGGGGGGCCCCGGCGACCACTGACGCAAAAGAAACAAAAAATTGAACTTTGACATCTTGAATTTAAATTATGTTTTTCGCAACCACGAGTGTGTATGTGTATGTAGACGTGTGTGTTTGTGTGTGGGGGATACGTGTATGTGTGTGTAGCGTGTGTGTGTGTGGGTAGTTGTGTGTATGTGTGGGGGAGTATGTGTATGTATGCGTATGTGTTTGTGTGTGTAGCTGTATGTGTAAGTGTAGGCAAGAAAAAAGAAGCTCAAGCCATTGATTATCCCAATTTCCTCAGAGTTCCCTCCAACTTCAATCAAGTTAGGAAGACTACTTCCATAGCCTATCTCAACTCAAATATTCTCCCACAGCCATCATCTTCTTTGACACTTTCTTCGCATGTACCTACATGTCCAGCTTCAGATGACCTGCTAGAGAACGACCAAGATGCAAAGGAAGAAGCAGCCTTCCTGCCACTATTCCAGTGTTGCCAGATTGGTGGAAATTTCTCCATTTTGGGGAAATCCGGTGCTCTCTGGGGAAATTTTGGGGAATGGGTTTTGAGGGGAATTCTTTGGGGACAAATTTTTTTTCTTGGGAAAAACCTGGGGGGGGGGGGGAATTGTGATTAAATTTGCGTCTTGACATCTGGTAGTTACATTCAAACAGCGTTGGTTTAGCTTTGCTCAACTTTATGGAATTTGTATTTCATATTATGTGGAATATTATGCTACGGAATTTGCATTAATAGTTTTGCGTGAGTTACTAGTTGATACGTGAAGCAGGCAAAAATGAGTGTATGAAGAATGTTCTTGGATAAATATATACAAAAATCATAGTTTAAATATACATACAGAAGCAGAGTAGTAAATGCGAGTAGAAAAAAAAATTTTGGTTATTTCTTATCTTTCGGTCAGGCGCTTCTATTCATGACTAGTGGCACCCGCACGGCTTTGCCCGTAGTAGAAAATTAAAGGTATTTTGGTTCCCCTGTATATTTACAAATAATGCATGATGAATTTCTAGCCAATTGGCTTGCCCACGTTACAGTTTCACATTATGGTAACTTGGTAATTTAGTCGTCCATCTTATGATAATTTTGCACGGGAAAATGTTCTTAAAATTGGAATAGAAAAAGAACAAAATCAAATTTTTGAAAAATCGCTTAAAGGTGCACACCCCCATGCTACAAACCGATTCTTTGCCAAATTTCATGAAAATCAGTCAAACGGTCTAGGTGCTATGCGCGCCACAGAGATCCTGACAGAGAGAGAGAGAGATCCGGAGAGAAACTTTCAGCTTTATTATTAGTAAAGATAAAAAAGATAAAGACAAAAAAAAGCGAAAATGGGAAGAAAAAAAGTTGGGGAATTTTATAAGAAAATTTGGCTATTTGGGGAAAAAACAAGAGACAAAAATATCAGAGAAAGTCGATTCATTTTATGAGAATATTAGTGGAAAAATAATTTTTGAATTTGGGGAATTTTGATAGAAAACATCGCTTTTTGGGGAAAAGTTGGAAGAGAATTGGGGAAATCTGGATTTGACCATCTGGCAACACTGCACTATTTCCCAAACTAAGTTATGTCTGAAACACTACCTCGGAAAGCCGGCTAAGTTCTCAACTGTTCTTCCACACACGCTAAGCTCCTTGATACTTTCTCCGTAGCTTCTCATTTATTTTCTCAGCTTTTTATCCTATTCAGATGCCAATCAAGAAAACAACCGGGAAACGAATGGGGAAGCTTCTTTTATGCCACATTTTAAGATTCTGTTTCATTATGAGTTTGCTAATTATTTTATTTTTTCCATACTTGACTTTTTCATTTCTTTCCACTGTTTCGTACAAAAATTAATGTCTCCAGTAATTTTTCGAACAAAACCAAAAGTGAATTTCAAAAGTATTCTGTAAAATGACATTAGCTATTTTTTAATTGTTCATGCGAAAGAGGTACGTTGTGAGACAGAAACTGTAAAAATGTATTGCATACATGTGTTTCGCGGTTTCATTGTATCTCTATTTTTAATGTTTCCAAGTTTTTTCGAGACACGACAAGCAGTAACAGTGAATTTTAACATGAACCGTAAGCGTAAGCTCCCCCCATTAGATCACAGGTTCTGTGTTGCTTTTATTTATGAGGCTAAAATTATTGTGTAAACTGTTTTAAATAAAATTTGAAGAAAGTACTATTTGTTTTCAAGTTTTATTTTCGTAAAATGTACGATATGCTGTCAAGCAGTTCACCTAAATTTTAAAAACTAATCGTTACTGCTACACATAAAAAGTATTTTTTTTTTCAGTCCTCGTATTTGTATCGAACTTAAAACGCAGTTTGTTATGGAAGTTATTTTTTATGTGTAAAAATTAGCTGCAATGAGTTACTTAGTTTATATAGATTCATTTTCATATGATTCTGACACAAAAAGTATTAAAAATAATTGTTAGGAATGAAAAAACAAGCAGTAACAAAATTTAAGTGAAATTGCTTGAAAGCATATCGTACATTTTACGAAAACACTATTCGAAATCAAATACGACACGTGATTTAGGAGGGGAAAAAATGTCGGGTAAGGTTTAATTACTGCACGGGTCTTGGAAATCGCTGTTGTGGGAAATAAAAATAATAAAAATATTTTGTTTCATTACACATTGAAAAGCTTAACAAATGTGTACATATTACGAAGTATTACGAATTTTTTCATTTGTACTATATTTTCTCCATGCATCTAATGGATTAATTGTATTTAGTTTTTAGAATTCTATCACATGTTTATAAATAGATGCTACGGATAACCAGTATTACAGTTGTTAGGTTGGGCCTTCAGTTAGTAACAGACCACCGGTCTAAATTTGTGTTAATCCGTTCTGGAGATCAGGGTGTTTGGATAAATTTTAAAAAGTTAAAATTGCCAGGGGCTACGCTGCCGGACCACGAACAGCCTGTGAAGAAATAGAACAATCATCGTCCGTCGAATGCGCTGAACACACGAAAGTGTCCATTTCCTACTTTGCATTTCCCTGATGATCCCCTAATTATCTCGTTTACTGAACTCGCCGCTTAAACTAGTTTAAATAATTCTCCTCCGGTAACCCAGATCCGCCGAAGGACCTCCACAACCGTTGAACCCTTTCGATCATCTCTGGACTCATCTTTCCGAACGCGATCGTTCTAAAGATAGAATTCTCGTTTTCGAACGCGAGTCTCGTTCTTTCCCTTTCTTTTCAGCCGATTCTTTCTTTTTTTTTTCCTTTTTCTCTTTTCGAAAGTGATCGATCTATTATTGAAAGGTCTTTAGGTCTCCAAAAGAGGTCCGTCCAGTTTCGGATATTGGAATTGAGTTTTGCGTTTCACAGCTTGTTTCTTTGTTGCAATTGTGAAGCTTCCTGACGATTGACGAATAGACGTTTTTCCGTTTTCTGAAACATTTATAAGCAGGCATGCAAACGCACACTCATACACATTTGTAGGTTTCTAGACTGCTATTGATGAAAAATGCAACAATGCAAGTTTTAATCAAAAATAATGGAGACAACCTCACCAATCAGAAATTTCTGGAAAACGAATTTCAATATATTTTTCCTTCTTACAAAAGAGACTATTGTAAGAGTTGGAATACTTGGAAAAAGTAAGTGAAAATCCTATTTGAGATTGGTAGCGATTGTAAAGAAATTTAAGTATCTGAAAGAGAAAGAAAATACTTAAACACGAAAAAGGTTATTTGATGAAATCAGTCTATTGCAGCAATGGCAGTAATAATTTGGTTCGTATTGGACAAAAAAAAAAAAAAAAGCGTTGCAGAAAAAATACCCTTAAAATAGCTAAATCAAAAAAAATGTTTTCTATACATCTTTTTCATCAAGAGTTTTTTCAACAAAGCTTATTTGAAGCAAATCCTCTCTAAGTGCGATATCTAGGTTTACCTTAAAATTTTCGTAAGCGCTAATGTTAGGTTTTTTTGAACTGTTCAAAATTGAACGAAAAACTGATCAAACAAAAAAATGAAAGGTGTGAAGGAGGTGTTCTCACCGAGATCTTTCGAACAAAAAACAGTTTGTTTGAATCGTACTATTCACGCAAAAGTTAGTAGGGGTAGACAAACAGACCGACCTAACTCTACTTTGCAATTTTTAATTTTCAATATTCCTTTAATTATCTTATTTATTTGTGATTTTTCATTTCGTTTTTAGCGATATTTTTGTGATGCATCTAAGCCTTCGCTCATACTTTTTTTCTTTCTTTCTTTAACTTTTACGGGAAAGTAGGCTAAAAAAAGAATAGGAATGAAAAGAAAAATGATACGTCCATCATCCAGCTTTGGACAATTATTTGAGTTTTGACACCATGAATACAAATTATGTTTTTTGCAATCATGAATTGCGATAGGACCCTACTCATTGGGTTTCTTGTCTCTACAAATGGAATGGTATGGAAATGGTTAATAAATTCGCTTCCGTCATATTATGACTGGTGATTTTCCAGATGGTAATATGAAGTATATCCATAAGAAAAGAAATGGTCATTAGCATACAGTAATAAAGATATAGTTATTACGACCAATTTGCAACCGTACACTTGTCACAAAGCTTATACTATTAGTTGTGTATATCGTTATGGCATTTTTATTTCTTATCAATCTTAAATAATGGTAATTAGTAATCTGGAAAATTTATATTTAGTTGAAGTTTTGCTTTTGAATTCATTTAAATAAGTGATTTTCCTGAAAAAAACCAGCTTTTACACAAAAATCTCGTTGTTTAAAATTAAATCTGCTTAAAATTAAGCCCTGAATGAACCGCAGACGATTTGTAACCATGACTACGAAAACTACTCTCTAAATAAATGTTAAAAACAACTAGGTAGACTTTTTCTCGTCGTCATCGTAATCTGGAAAGTCAAATGAATATAAAAAACAGTCAAGTGAGGATTAGTAGCAATTAATCATTGCTCAATTAAAAAAAAAAAAACGAGCTGATGTCTGCATCACATGACTTCCTTTTGCGCCAATTTAATGATAATAGCGCCTTGGAGTAAGCAAGGAAACATTAAATATTTTCACCCCTAGTTTCTTGCGAAACAAAAGAAAAAAAAAGTTTTACACAGATTTATTTCCCCATTTTTGGCAATTTTTTTGTGATTCAGTGGTGAACATTTTAAATATCACCAACATTGACCGAATTGAAACCAAATTTAAAAATTTAAAAAAAAAAATCGCCAAATTTATCGCCAAGTTGGCGACAAAACATGATGGCCAAAATCTTTCCGATATATCGCCAAGTGTTTGACAAATTGTAACACCACTTGAGTTAGCATTGAAATTAACAATGATTTCCCCTCAAAAAGGAGTAAAAGACCTTCTTAGGAACATCCGAATACAACGAAAAGAGAAGGTGCACAACGAGACCCCACTAGGAGTCTACGTACCCAATTTCAACTTTCTAGGACATACCGTTTTTGAGTTATGCGAGATACATACACACATACACACGTACATACGGACGTCACGAGGAAACTCGTTGTCATTAACTCGGGGATCGTCAAAATGAATATTTCGGGTGTCTGTACGTTCCTAAGCATATATCCACGTGTGGTCAGGTCGAAAAAAAAACTCGACATTCATTCGGGGTTGAGTAAAATGGAAATTAACGGCGATTTTTGAGTGAAAATTTTTTCGCGAATACGATACTTCCTTTTTTGTAAAAGGAAATAAAAAAGGTGATATTGTCGACACTGGATGCGTCATGTAACAGGAAAATGTCAAAATTCGTTGTGGACTACACGTCTATCCTCATGTATATCAGAAACACGAGGCCACTGAGAACCCTTAAGATGTTTTGCGGCGACTTGTATATGAAGCCTGTCGATGCAAACTCATTAATTCTCATTATTTATGCTCACTAATTGATTTAAAATGATTATTACATCAAAACAATTAGCAATGGATTTAGTCCTCATACAAGATTAATTACGAGAAAGGAATAACTTGTAATGATGAGAAAGAGCAGCATCATTAACCTCGATGTCAAGCAGCTATCTATTTCAGCCTCCATCCCAAGTATGGTAATGATTAAGAACTTTTTCTTTTCACCTAAGGAATCTTTACTAATAATAAAACTGAAAGTCTGGATCTTTGTGACGCGCATAGCGCCTAGACTGTTCAGCCGATTTTCATGAAATGTGGCACAAAATTGGTTTGTAGCATTGGAGTATGCTCCTCGAAGCGATTTTTCAAAAATTCGATTTAGTTCTTTTTCTATGATTCTATTTTGGATTTCATTCTTCTGCACTGCGCGAATTATCATAACATGGACGAGCAAATTATCATAACGTAGACGAGCAAATTAACGTAGCATATTGGCGAGAAATTCATCATCCATTATTTGTAAATATACAGGAAAAACCAAATGACTTTTTCATTTTCCACTACGGGCAAAGCCGTGAGGGTACCGCTAGTAAATAATAAAAATAAATTAAAGATTAAAAAGGTAATAATAGAGATAAAAAGGTTCGCCATTTACGAGGGTCAAGGGGGATCCATTGTCCCCCTTGGCTTGGAAAAACTAATGTCTTTACACATAAGGGAGCGTGTTTTGTTGTTGGTCGATAAAATTCTAAATGACAAGCGTGCAGATATAAAAATGAAATACGGAAAAAAATGCATATATTTCGAGCCCTAAACATTAACTATAAAATGTTTATGCAATTGTGTCATAGAAGATTATTTTTGATTTTTGAAAATTATTATGATTTGTAACCACAGTAATCTTAATAGTAAACGTTGCGTTTGTTTTCACACTAATACCTCTACCAGAGCTTTGAAGGATAATCCAGCCCTAGTGAGCAGTAATTCTACTGAAATGTTCACATTAGGATGGTGTGAAAGAAACTAAATTAAGAAATATTTGAAGACTATACGTGGAAGAGTAACTTCTAATCAAGCCTATTTCCTATTCCTATTCAGAGTCACAACTGACTACAACTGTATTTATGTCGAGGACTGCATACTAAGTGCCATGCCTCCATTATTTTATATATACCGACGGATGGCAGCACCATCACCGGATCGAACAGTTAATGAGAATTTAGAACTAGTCCAGGAGCTAATAGCTACCTGGTGCCAGCACCCCCAGAGGTATCGTTTCACTTGGAGGACATTGAGACCACGAGCATATTTAACGTCGCCCAGTCCCCTTTAATGACGACGGTGGGTCTTCGAACAGCTAGGATCGAACCCGAGACCCTCCTGCCCCGAGTCCAATCGATCAGGCTACCACCGCCCAATCAAGTATATTTACCATACAAAATTTCAGCTAAATCAAATAATATCTTTAGCTGCCCATTTGACTTTCAAATTTAAGTATTTAGGCAGACTTTTCACCTAACTGGCGAAAATCGGATGATAAAATGTAACTGTCTTCCATTTGAATCTACAAATGGTTGGAACTAAACCTAGAGAAATTAATACTTAATGTATAATTAGCTGAATGTAATAGGCAATTGTGAAATGGCCGTCAAATGTGCAAAAAGTTCACACATGCACATGCTCTGGTTTGTCCTTTATTTGCGTTCACTGCTATCAGCTGCGTTCTTTGCCCTAGTTGTCTTTCTTTAAAAAGTATTCTATTTGGTTGGAATTATTTCAAACTATTGAATGAAATAATTCCAACCAAAACTATTGAATCTGAGGACCTGAAAATGAAACTACTGAATCTGATGGTAAATCAAAATTGGGAATATTCGCTATAAGA
Source organism: Uloborus diversus (assembly GCF_026930045.1). Classification (NCBI taxonomy): domain Eukaryota; kingdom Metazoa; phylum Arthropoda; class Arachnida; order Araneae; family Uloboridae; genus Uloborus; species Uloborus diversus. The sequence goes on from NC_072732.1 coordinate 4,405,838, forward strand.
TATTAAGAACCGCTTACGCACCAACTTGTTATTATAAATTATGAATAATTTAGTAATATTAATAAAAGTACAATTTAAATTGCGTAACTATTTTTTTTTTTTAACTTAAACAGAGTAAAATAATATGAAACTACGTAAAAGGCATACATTTGTCGGAAAATTGCATACCCGTGGTTTATTATTTCAAGGAATCCCCTATTCAATGCAAAAGAAGTAATCTTATGGATGAAAAGACCATCTGACAAAAGCACTTTTAATTTTTAAATTCTAACGAAGACCAATTTAAACCAATTTAATTCAATCCTAAACAAAGTCTTTCGGAAAAATTTACAATTACAGAAACAGAGACGTTACAAAATATCACGTAAATGAGCACTAGCATTCAATGCATAATTACCTTCAGAATATAATATAATTTTATGCATTTAACTTTTTACTAGTCTAATGCTAAGTAGTTTTGATTTCATGTTTTTTAATTTATAATTTTTTTCACTGAAACATTTAGTATGTTTCCAATAGTTATTTGATATTTCACAACAATAAGTAACATTTTTCACCAATTTTCTTGCTCATTAAGTGTTTGTAAGTAAAAATTATGAATAGGCACTGTCCCGGTTGAAGCTGTTGGCACCAAAAGCCAATCATCGCCAGTTCTTTCAGGTATTCGCTTGCATACGAACTTTTCCGTGACTCCTTGCGTTGAACAGTGTTATGCTTATAAGGAAAACGCTTGTTGGCTTGATTGGGACCTGTTTCTATGAGGGTTTATCTGAATTTTCGTTTTTCAGTTTTTTTTTTTCGATTCCTTCCATAACTAACGATGGAGAAATTTCTTCAATTCACAGGGTTGCCACTCAATTTTGGAAAAAAAATTCCCTGTGTTTTTCTGTATGAAAATAAAACATTACAAACGAGCGAGCACTGATTATTTGGAAAAGAACATTAATATCTTGATAATTTCACCGCAGGGTAAAAAGACGAAACACAAATTTCTAAATAAATAAGGGAAAATAAATACGAATCCATAATAACTGAAATAATAGCATGGTGATTGAATATATTCAACTTTTGATTCAAAAAAAAAAAACTTCTCTTAGCCATGGACCTAAAAGTGTATAAGTGACCCAGAACAATGATTATTGATGACTAATTTCATACACTCTAAATTATCATGAAATTCAATATTCTATTTTTATGATAAATATTTTAATATTTACTTTTAAAAAAAAAAACTTTCAAGCAAAATTACCATTTTTTATTTTACTTTATTTCTGAACTTTATTAATATTCTCATTATAATTATTACTATTTATTTAATTTTTGGTAGTTTATCTATTTTTGAATTGATTTTTGTAACTTTAATTTAAGAAGGAAAAAAAAATGCCCTGTATTTTCCAGGTTTTTGAGGAAATTTTCGAAATTCCCTGGATTTTCCCTGTTTTTTTGTTGATTTTTGAATTCCCTGTGTTTTCCCTGTTTCTTCAGGTTTCCCTGTGGCGTGGCAACCCTGATTCAATATTAACAAATTTAACTTGTTGTTTCCTTCCGTTCTTCAGTATAGCACATTTACCCGTGGAACGCCATTCCATTCTTGAATTTTGAAGCTCGGTTTTTCACCAGTTTAAAGTTAGGCGATGAGGTGAGAAGATATTAAAATTATATTTAACATCTCACATGATCACACAACATAGCATGTAAGCTGGTGATTTTCCATACCTTAAACTTCCACCGACTCTGCATTGGTCAAAGAGGCCAATGCCTAATCACCACGCCACTCTGCTAAACGTATTAAAGTCTGCTTATATAAAATTCTACTTCTTCCGAAATCACCTTCTTTTAGCAAGATTACTGCACTTCTGCTGATAAACACAATAATATTTCCGCGTTCCATTGAGCCAAGCAACATTTCTGCTATTTGCGCTTTAATAATGTTGATCCTCTCATTCAATGTTTTCGTTTTACCAAAAACAAACACTTAACTTCTTAAACCTCTTTCTGTTTACATCATTTATGCCTTCCCTCGAGGAATTTCTATTAAAGACTTGTTTCAAGACACATTTCATAGATTCAAATGATACGGTATATGTCGGATTTTAATCATCCAGAAAGCAAATGTGATGCTATCATTAATGTTGTTTACCAAACAACGAAATTTCTCCCTCAATAACTGCCAGGTAATTTGTTCTAACTCCACAGTTCAAGTCCTTTCCAGAAATAAGCTGGCCATCAGACAGACCCGTTCTACGGGTAAAACAAATAGCAAGAATCTTTGAACATGGCGATTGGCGTAGGTTCTAGAAGTAATGGGTGCAGCTGCTCAGAATGGCGTAAATCTCACCCCTTGGGCACGGAATGGCGGGAAAAGTTGCATTCTAAACGAACGGGAAATGCCCTGGGCGAGAGGGTTTTGTTTTAGGTAGTTCGTTTACATTGTGTTGACTCATCTAGATTTATGGCTTGAGGAAAAGGGTGTAGGAGGGTGCGGCTGAGGGGGTTTATGATTTTAATTGGACGTTTTTATGGCGCAGTGTGTGCAATAAAAGTTCTCAGATTTAATGAAAAAAACTCTGCGTTGCGGGTTTTTTTTTTTTTTTTTTGTCGTCTTAGTTATTTAGTAAATGGAAAAGGAAGGTGGGAGAAGACGAGCAGGCAAACACCAGGATTGAACATCTCTCTTTCGTTCCCACGCCACAACCACTACTCCATGTTGGTCTGGGTTTGATCCCCGACATGGGAAGAACCTACCGATTCACCAGCGATATATGACAATTTTAAAGTATCGTGTGAAAAGTTTAAGTACTATCCCTGCTTTTGAATTTTGGATGAATGGTCATTAGATTTTTTAATGAACTTAGCTATATCGCGTTTCCGAATAAATCGCAGTTTACCCCTCAACAAGCGCAATTCAACGAGAGGCGACTTTACACATATATCTCTGTCTTTCTTAAAATAAAATTTTTAATTTATGTCGATTCCAAAAAAAAAATTTCATTTTGGTTTAAAACTCCAAGTACGCATCTGGTTCTATTGGAAAATTCTTCTGTAGTCCCTTACTCTTTGTGTGTCACTATTTTTGTTTGGGAGAGACAGATCGAGAGAATTCGAGAGCCTTCCGCTTGCATAGTCCTGCACCCACCACATTCTTTCCCTATCAACGAAAAAGTACCTTGATACAGTCGAACCTCCATATATCGAGCTTCCACATAACAAAATTTTCTATATATCGAAATAGCAGCAAATTTCTATGTTCATTACATAGAAAAATTGTTTCTCTATATCGAAAAAATTTCTACAAATCGAAATTTTTTTCGAGACATTCGTAGATATTTTTTCCACTTTAGATTGTTTGTCTCATGAAAAGTGAAGGTTAGGGGAGAATAGTATGTTCACTAAAGGGTGCTACGAAACTCCGAAAGAATCTGGGGTTGAAAGGTGTGTATATAGGTCGTTGTTCCGTTCTGGAGTTCTTAAATTCCCTCAAGTTTATTTCAAATCTAAGTTGTAACTACTAACATTGTAAAATCAGTTTCAAGTTAGCCCTTTTGTCTGTTGATTATCATTCCTAGTCTTTTTAGCTGCAGTAAAAATCATTCAAGTTAAGCAGATTGATTTTTTACTTTTCTCGCGTTTACATCGTCAAAACAAAAATCCCCTATTGTTGCGGATCAGGTTAAATTGCCGAAGAATGAAGATGAATGAAGGCGCAAAAATGTGATTTCTGTTATTTTTTAATTATTAACTTTCTTTTAATCCGATGTTCGTATCAATTAGATATTAGGTTTATATACACGAAAACTGTGATAGGGATGAGCTTTAATTTTAATGTTTTAGGAGATTTTTAGGATAATATAAGATCGTTTCTGTAGATCGAAGTTTCTATATATCGAAGTTTCCCCCGGTAATTTGCGACTTCGATCTATGGAGGTCCGACTGTATTTGTTTTCCTGTAAATGATCCTCTTAACGCCATCAATACAATTACAGTAATCCCACATTACAACGGATGTTCAACGTCGCTTTGCTGTAATCGCAGCTGTTTTGCTCCATGAATAACGGTTGCATTCAACAAAAAAAACAACATTCAACAACGGAACCATCATTCGAAAATATTTCCTCCATAGAACACTAATGGGTTGGTAGTGAAAGGTTATCTCAAATGATGTTTTGATAACTACTTCCATTTTCATCCGTTGTCTAAACTGCCAATCGTTAACTGACTGAATTACTGGAATTGCAGTTGCAGTGTTATTGTAAATGCATTTGTTTTCTGATCGGTTGTGAGTTTATTTCTATATTTGGTCTTATTTCAAGTAATAGATCCTCTTAGAGTTCAAAATTACATGTTCAAAAGGTTGCATTAACCATTTTTAGGTGAAAGAAATTTATTTCTAATATTTATTTATTGATTTCTAGTCATAATGCGGAAAGCATTTGGAAGTTTAAATATTTGTAGGAGCTTAAATATATCATTTGATTTCTTAATCTATGTTATTTCATGTAGATAATTTTTTTTTATTTGCGAAATTGAGAGTAATGGTCATGAAAAATAGAAAAATGTGTGTGTTCAACGTATTTTCCACTCAAATAATTCACACTTCATTTTCTAACACTGAGAACGACGGCGATTTTTAAGACCAACACTTGCGTTTTCCCCTTACAATTGAAAATTTCCTTATTACCCGATGAATTCTTGCAAAAGTGTATCATGTTTCTTCGAAGACACACCCAAAATCATTATATTATGCTAATATATTTTATTACAATTAATCTTATTGTATTAGAAAATGAAATTCCGTTTAAGGAGATAAATAAAAAAATGAATTAACAAAAATTTCACTCAAAACTAACGAATTTTATTTGCCGAAATGAATGATTGATGTGTGTATGTATGCTTTACTTAAGCTTGAAAGTAGCAAAAAAAAAATGTTCAACACTATTGACAGATCTTTTAAGGTTTTCGTTTGTTAATTTTATACACAAGTTTTTACCTCATTTAGCTGCTGGTTAAAATGTCATCCGCCAACAAATTTTTATTTCATCCCAAAACTTATGAGTGTTATCAATCTCTCAACCACTCGTTTTTTACTGTTCGTTTTCTTCCTATTTATTTCTGCAATCCATTAAACTGTTAGACTGTGAACAGAAAACTGATTCTATTTCACATTAGCGCTCATCATCTAAAAGATGGTATTTCAAAATATATTGGTGTCTTTATGCTGATATTTCACTTTAAAAATACGATATAAATTACTAGTTTTTGTGTTTTCCTCATAAATATCCAAAATGCGTTTAGGAAACACGGACTTGGGATTTTACTTTATTATTCAAGCACGTTATGTGGGAAATCAGCAATGAATAATTCAACCAGTTTACATGTGAAAAAATAAATAGGCATTACCTTTTTATTTATTGGTAACTATTCTTATTACCGGGCTAAAACTGAAACATTATATTTCAATAATTGTTTCAGACACTTTTAAATGTCTGAAACAATTATTGAAATTATTGAAAATGTATTAATGTTACTGTTATCACATATTGTATTTCATTTGCTGCTACTTTTTCTTCCAGCTACATTTCTGCCTCCTGTGGCTCTTCTGGACCTATTTGTCTCAGGCAAATGGTGAACGTTACCTAGAAGAAGAAATGGCGGCATATGAAGAAACCAAATCTGTTCCTTATCGAGCATCGTATCAGTCTCCTTTCAGCTCTACGAACCAAAATGCTGATACTCGACCGTGGTACTCGACGTTAGGACAGAAATCGCTCAACACCAACTTTCAACAGTCTGTTCCTGTTACTAATTCAGGAAATCAGCAAGTGCTATCAAGTGGAATGTCTGTTCAGTCTAGAGGATCGGACGGAAGAGCTTTCAGAAGCAATCAGCAACAATTGGCAATGCACTCAACAAAAACAAACTATCCGCAACAATATAGTCGAAGCAATGCTCCCACAACCGGCACTTCAAAACGCAATGAAGCATCCTTGATGCAGTTCAGTACATCACAACTTTTATCTTCCAACTTCCAGAATCCCCAAGTCTTGCAAGCTGAGGTTGGAAGTGCGAATACGAAAAGCATTTCTTCTTCAGAAGATGAAAGTAAACAGAAACACGTCAAAAAGATCCCTCTGGTGTTAATAACCATTCAGAAACATAATAGTAAGTCGCATGGTGGGAAATCTAAGGCTAATGTTGATCAGCAAAGTTCCAGTAAAGCTAGTGATAGGGTTCCTCAATCAACTTTCGATAACGTACCTGCATTGAATGTACAAGATGGCTCCAGTGCAAACGCTCAAAATCTTGGTTCAGGAGGTGGACAAAGTTATCCATATTCTGTGCTATCTGAACCTAGGACAAAGTCAGCACCTACTGGAACTTCAATGAGACCTAGAGATTCATCCAGTGGGTTCCCCAGGTATCCTGGAGTGTCAAGCGAGTGGACACCAATTGATAAAAATGGTGTGCGTTTCGATGATGATGTCGGAACTATCATCATCCAACAAACTCTAACCGGATACGAAAATGTCAATACGAATTCTGGAAATACAAGAAGTCTCAATATTCAAAATCCTACCAATCAATTTCAAAATGATCCTTCTAAAGTGACAAGCCAAGACCTAACGCCAGAGCCGAAATTTATCTCACAGAGCACTTTAGATTCACGATCAGTTCCAACTACTTCAGATGCGCTTAACAGGGAATCAGCGTTTTCAAACTCAAATTCCATAAACCAAGTTTCATTTAATCAAAACAGACCGAGTACTAGCAATTTACTAAATCCAAGAGTCGTCCAAACCAGTATTAATGTAGGATTAAGCAACCCAGAAATTCAAACTGGCAATGTTCAACAACTCATGAATATGCAGCAAAACTCTGGAATTATTGCCCAACAGCAAATTTCTGGGGTTAGTAACTTTCAGCAGCTCACACCAAATCAACAACCGCAAACAAATAACCCAGTTACTCAAGTTCAATTTACTGGAGCTAGCAATCCACAGCAAAACAATGAAATAAGAAATTCACAACAAGTTTTTACTACGGGCACAGGACAAAGTTTTTCTCCAGTTACCTTTATGCAACACAACAGTAACCAGCAGCAGCAATCTCTGCCAAGTAAGCTTAATACAGGAACCATCAATCAACAACAGTTCACCACAATGGGCAGTCAACAACAGAATACGGGAACAATCAAAACTCAAATTACAGACATCAGAAATCAACAGCAGAATTTGGGGAACATTAATCAAGTAATTTTCGGATCAGGTCAGAATCAGCAAGTGCAAAGACCAAGCAGTCAATCCTTTTTCCAAGGATCATCAGGACAGACAGTGAATAACCAGCAACAAGGTAATAGCTTAGCAATGGGACACTCAGCAACTCAACAAGCCGTTGGATCGCCCCCTTCCAACAGTTTTCAGCGAAATACATTTTCTTCAGTCCCCTCTTCGCTTCCCGTTACTTCTGGGCAACAAATTGTGCAGAGACAAATTAATAACATTTCATTTAGAACTAGTAATTCTACTTCTTCTCAAAACTTTGTTCCTAGCCAGTCGATTCCAGATCAAGGGTTTTTTGTTGGTCAACAACATGTGGTTGCAAACTTTCAGATGCCAGTTACTACAGCACAAAATAATAACAACGTCATTTTCCCCACCAATAGTATGGTTATAGATGCTGCAGGAAGAGGACAAACACAGGCTGGCCAGAACGTTAACCAACAAAGTTCAGTTCTTTCAAATACCGATGGCAGAAATCTTGTTCAACAAAGAATTCCGGATCAGCCAACGTCTAATCAAAGGCCTATTGCTACTTCAGGACTTCATGTCAACGTGATAATGGGATCCTCCACACCTAGTAGTCAAACTGGGAGCAACAGTCAAAATTTTAATCTTCAGCAGACTATGGTTCCTGCTTTTGGATCACCTGGAAGCTCGACGCTAAGAACTGTCGGGAATACCGGAGGAATGTTATTTTCTATGAGTAACCCCTCAAGCATGGGTTCTTTCATTCAGTCCCCTCAACGCAGCACTTTACCACAGCAGCCTGCGCAACGCTTCAACTCAGTAGCGCAAAATGCGATTTCTCAAACGTCAATAGATTCTGGTGCTAGCTTCACATCAGCTAACCAACAGAATTTTGGATCCGCAGAAACACAAGCAACTTTCTTGGAAACTGGACCAGGGGTAAAAGTTTCTACCAACACAGCACTGGTGAAGAACCTAGAAGATAGTCAAGAATCAGGGGCTAGTTCAACAGGTTCACTAACAAATCAAGGTCAGTTCCGACATAGCTCATCTCATGGTGGGTACATTCGAAACATTATGTTTCCTAATAAGAGGACTTATTTCAATAACAATTTTTCCTCATTTTCAGATGTATCTGGAGAGAGTGCAAGCCAGCAGCAACAGGACGACACTGAAGACAAATCAGAACCAGAAGCTCTTCTGCTAGTCCTAGTTTCCACAAAGCGGGCATTTAAACATCGCAGGGAGGACGACCTCGAGGAAGGTTATGAGTCTGCACCCCAAGAACTAGTCGAGCTCCTGAGCCAGGAATCGAACGCTAAGATGATTCTGGATTCATTTCACGAAGCAACTCATGGTGCTTATTTGAAAGACAGGACTGAAGAAGACAACGAGAAAAACGTTGATGATGAAGATGATTAGTTTGTCTGTTTTTCGGCAAGTACTACAGAATGTGTGAGGATGATGAGTTAAGGGATACATCCAATGAAAATTCGATCTTGTGTTTATGGTCAGTTCATTTTGTGATACATCATCATTTGGCGCAATATAAATTGGAGTGTTCCCCTTGATTCTGCTGAAGAACCCACCAAGTGATAAGCCAAGTGCTTACCTTTGCAAGATACAATATATGGGAAAATCAATGTTATTAAAACATTAATTTCAAAATTATTGCAGACACGTGTCTTAGGGTGACAAGGAGCATCTCTATCAATGAATGAATGAAGTTACGAGTTTCGAAATGCAAGTCATCCTAAATAAACCGAAATTTCATTCCAAGCCAATAGCATTGATTTTCTTATTTATTAAACATGCAAGTGTTGATTGGCTAAGGATACGATTGCTTTGTGTATGAAGTCAAATCATTTGAAAAATATGCTTTGGGATGATAATAGAGGAAAGGACAGAATAACACAGCATTAAGGTTATACAAATTGCATAAATTTTAAATTTTTACAATTTTTTTTTTTAAATGTTTTGCAGATTTTGAGTTAATAGTAATCAAACAAAATCAAAATTTCAAAATAATCTTCATAAATATCAACAGTATTGTGTTGAAACAGCACTAAATTGCACGCGTTTGAGTTGAAAATTGTTTGCAATCAAATTACATGCAGTATTTCACAATTTGAAGAAACCTCATTTACTTTTTAATGTAGCAACGTACTAAATATTTATATAACAAGGAAAAATGATCAAACTCAATTGAACAAACAACACAGATAACTACAAGTACATTTTTATTTTATACCACCTTCAGAATTGAAATAAGTTTCCTCTATTTGGTTCCTATAACTATAGTTAATCTATGCCGTAAAAGATTTGCATTCCTGTAGCTTTAGTTAATCTGAGTTGTAAATGATTTCTGACTGTCGTTTAAATGGCTTATATTTTGTCTCTTGTTCATCATATATGTTTTCATCTTTGTAAATAAATGCATTAAACAAATTTAAAAAAATGATTTGATTATTATCGACTATGATTCTTATTCACGAACATTGTTGACTAAATTTTTCGATATCGTTTCGTTTGTTGTGCTTCAGCAAAGTACCGAAGTTCGTAGAGCTTATCACAGATACATCAGGACATTGCTAACTGTTCGCTCTGCAGACGAGTAAACTAGTTGAAAGTCAACTCGGTTTAGATTTAAGTGTTGTGGATCTGTTGTTTGAATAAAGTTCGCTTATTGGAAGAAAAGTTGATTCGAGTAAGTTGCACCGTGTGGAGGACAAGGAAAAGCGCCTTTCGAAAAAGGTGCCTGTCAACTAGTTGATGATTCACTGCATGTGATGATTCAGTACATGTGGATTCACTACAATGATGATACACTACATGCAAGCAATATTAAAACTAAACAATATTAGGATGACCGTAAAGTAATGCCGTCTTTTAAAACAACTTGTTAACCAGTTTTGATCAATGGTGTAAATGCCCGCGTTTTCTATAAGCTTTTGCCTTTTAGAGTACATTTTCAATTTTCTATAGATCAGTTAGTCTTGGAGCAAAATATCTGAACGGGGCATTTTGTATTTTAGCAAAATTGAAGAACTTTTCGTTCCATAGAAGTGCTCTAGCGATTTGAATAAAGGGAAATCAGGTGATGCAATGTAGAGAGAGTATATTGTAACCCTTTGGAAATAGAATGGTTCTGGACATGATTAAGCAGGACCACACTGCTCAAGACATACACAGAAGAAGAAATTATGAATTTCGGAGGGTGGCTTTTCCCATCATACTCGCCCGATATTGCACCATTTGATTTCCTTTCATTTCAAACGCCACGTGATAAAAAAACTTTTCATTTACTTATTTAGAAACTAAACAGCTTCACATACATAGAGGACTGCGTGCCAAGCGCCTTGCCTCCAGACACACACAGAAAATATTTACAACACAAGAGAAGGCAATAACACCCAGGGCACCAGCAGGAATCGAACCCACGACCTCCGGCATAGAAAGTGAAGCTTCTACCACAGAGCCATCGAGGCCACGCGACGAGATAAAAGACTTGCAAATTTAGTTGATGCCCGAAATGTCATTTCCAGATATTTTGCTCGAAAACCAATTGATATTTATCGGGGATTGAAAATTTGCATGTAGATTAAATTTTTGCAATTCCTTGTTATGACAAAAAATTGTCGATTAAAAACCGAAACGTGCTGAAATTTTATGTTTGAAAAAATAACAGTAATACACCCCCCCCCCCCCGCCCCCTAGATATGTAGGCTACATTCGGAGACAGGCACCGGTGCCTATTTCGGAATGTAGCCATAATAATCGTAGAATACTTCGCATTAACTGTAGTGCTAACTTTGAAGAACCAACTCAACTCGGTTGTTTTGTGCTGTTCGGTTACCTCAGTAGCTTTGGAATCGAAAATGCTCTCAGTAGATTCTGTAATTTTTCTCAACTTTTCATTCAGTAGGTGTTTTTCTTAATCGCGCAGTACTAAGTATCAGGGATTCTGTATCATAAATTTCAATAAGTTTATACAGCATTCATGCTACGGCGAAAAATTGACATTTTCCTTCTATCCATTCTTCCATTGGCAACTAAACATAGAAGTACAAGATATGGCCGCCGAGCAGTCGTTCTGTGAGTAGCTGTTTTATTTATTTTCCAATTTTTTGAAAATGTTTGTTTGCGGAAATGCAGTCGAGCCTGCACATCGGTTGAAATAATATCCCGTTTACTGTAATACATTTTCAATGTACCAAAACATGGTAACTTGTCATTTTAATCCCGGATAATAGAAAACCCGTTTATTAAAATATTCTTTCATTGGAAATTGGTTGTTCCAAAAAGCGTGTTCGACTGTATTTTGCCTAGCTAGTTTTAGACAAAGTTTCAAATTTATGCTGTTGCAAGAGTTTAAAAATGAGACATTTAAAACAGTTTCCTTAAAAATGTTTTTGCAAAGTTGCTTCTTTTAAATTAACAGCTTTCAAATCATATGGAAAATATTGTATTTCTCTCGGTTTTTCTTAACAAATTGAATAACTGTTCATACGGGACTTCTAAACTGATGGGAGTTTTCAAACATTGCAATCAATCTCAAAGTGAGATTCTATAAAATGATATTTATAGAATATATAAATAGATTTTTTTCAGCACCCGGGGTCATTTTGAACTTTTACTTCAGAATGTTGGTTTATTAAACTCAAAATTTATGGTACCAAGAAATCCAACTTTTTTATAATTTTACTTTGAAAATGAGGATTATCTGCAATCCTAACTTGACACAGTTTAAAGCAAACAAAAGTCAAACTGTTCAATCATTTATGTTTTTACATCATGCTTTTGTTTACACAGTTCGGAATGTCGTTATTTCATAATTTGTACTGTGTGTTAGTTGTTACGTAGACTTAGTCATTTTCGCTTTTCGATATTTTTGCCATACTGCTTAGAGTTTTGTCATAACATGTATAATGTCTGACATAATAGCTTTGCGTCGTACTTGGAAAACTTAAATTAGATTTTAAATTAGGTTGTATTGAAGTACGAAGTTCTTATTTTAAGTCGATTTGTAAAGGCGATCTATATCTACGACATATCATAAGGGTAATCAAATACTTGCGAAGCTACGCGCCCCAAAGAAGATGCGTCTTTTCGGGGAATTTCCGAGAAAGTGTCACAAACCCTTACACCTGAACGGAAAACTCATAGATGGATTTTTTTCATTTGACACCTCAATAATAAATATAAAAGAGATGGGTTTTGTTTTGGCCGCGAAACGAACTTCATTATATGAAAATATTTCTAGTGTTTATAGTAAATTTTGCTAGTTTCTGTCTGTATACTTAGATGACTGGCACCAGATCTTGAACAGGTCCTAAACTTAGGCTCCGGTTTCTTGATCCTGCTATAAACCTGCGATTAGTTTTTAGGGGACTGCATTTTGGTTTCTTAAATATGTGTACTTCCGGCAAGCAATTGTCCCTCCTTTCCTATCTGAAATTTCATAGACAGATTTTATTTTTTTCTTTTATCACCGCACTCACGCACGACATAAACTGATTTTTTTTATTCTAATGAACTAGATTTAGACAATATTAACCCGCTCCCCGCTGTAGTATTTTTTGCGATTTCGTCTCAAATATTACAAAACGGGGGAAAGAAATGATAATGTGATGCTTATTAGTTAGTTTTTGATGCTTTCTATATAAAAAATGCACACTCAAAATTCGAAAATGTTACTTCTAAAATATGAACTTTAATAACGTGCCGTTATCGTTTAGATCGTTTTTACGCCTTCACTCACCAGTTATGTATACTAAGTTTGTGCCAGCTTTGTGGAAAGAAAGAGCATTAAATTTAGGTTTTAAATCAATTAGCTAGTTCGTTTGTTTTTCTAAATTTGCAGTTCTCTTTTCTTGTCCGGGTGCGATATTTCTGATTATAAAGGGTGTCCCAAAATTAACGCAAGATTTGAATTTGCCACCATTTTTTCCATAAATTGTTGGCAGCCATGAAAAAAGAACAATTTCACAGGGTAGAGTTTAGGGTTAATAAAAATGGGGTGTTATTGTACCATACAGCTAGAGAGAGTGAAACATTTCAATGACTGCATAAGGCATTTCCTGGTCGCGTATTCTCTCATTTCGGTCATCAGAATTGGCACCCTAGATCGTGTGATTTAACATTTTTAAATTTCTTCTTATGGGGTTATCTGAATTCAAAGGTCTACGTCAACAAGCCCACAACCACCCGTGCATTACCGTGTTGCGATACCAATAACAGTAACTGCTTGACCAGCCTCAACTTTCATTATTTTTGAAACAATTGTTCAATAATGAAAGCGCGTTATTGTATCGCATAACGCTCCATTTTTGATTACCCTAACCTCTCAGCTATCAATTTTTTTTCCAGAGATGCCAACACTATTTTGCACAAATGGCAACAAAATCAAATCTTGCGTTAATTTTGAGACACCCTTTAGTAGACACTTTATCTACATTTACTGTTGATAGACTATAATGTAACTGAAATCAGATCATCACAATACAGTATTACTTATTAGGGACTTGCATTTTGTTTTCTGAACTAAAAGGAATTCATGACTTTGCATTGAGTAAAGAAAGATCGTTGTAGTGAAAGTAAAGTTATCGCCTGATTTTGGGGAAGCTCTGGTAATTACGTTAAACGACATCAAAATAATGTTTCAATTTTGTATTCAAGAAAATTGTTAATAATTGTAAATAAACGATATTTTATGAGGTAAAATTGTGAATTGTTAAGTAAAAAAAAAACCCGTCAGATTCAAACTTTTCAAAAAATAAAAAAATTAATGGCAATCATAGAAATTGAACTCATCAAAAGATATTTTCGGAGGGGGGATTTGAAAACCTCTTCGAAAGTATTTTCTGACGTTCTGTGAAAATCAAACGCAAAAGTACTACTAAAATACAGTATCAGATCATAATACGGAATTGAAAGACACATGTGCGCTCTTTTGAAATTTAATGCAAGTTAAGAAGTTTAATCATAGCAATAATGACAAGTTTAAAAAGTCTAAACTATAGTTTTAATTTTTTTGTAATATTAATAGTTTAAATACTGCTTCATAGTGTCAGATACGCTTATAATAAGGTGTCGTTTAATTAGACCCTTACCAATAACTGTGGTAGAAATCCTTTTAAATAGACTACTGAATACGTCTTTCCAGTTAAGTCCAATGTCGGACTGAGAAAGACTTTGCTGACATCATAACAGAGTTTGCAGAAACTACCGACATTGAGCTAGAAAGTTGACAAATGACATTTCCCCAACATGATCTTTATTGACTTCAGGAAGTGGTTAATAGTTGCACAGATTGCGTGCCACATCAGTGATCTCATTCATAAACCAAAAAATAGAGATTGTAACTTAAAAAACTCATGAAAAACCTTATGTTTTGTATAGAGCAAGGTAAAGCAATATAAATAGTGGGATTTTCAAGCGTGATTTTCTTCGATTTTATTGCGATTACAATGTTATTCATTCTTCCAGGTCAGGAGTTCTTAAAGTTTTTCCAGCCCACGCAGCCCTTTTGGTGTATCAAGCTATATGCGTGCACGCCAACAAAAATGTTTAGTTATACTGATATGTGTTGTAATTGTTAACGTTTAACTACTATTTTAAAGTTTAATTGCTAATGCGTAGTTTAAACTAGGAAAATGACACTTTATTTTAATACATTTATTACAGTTAAGTTTTGATTTTTTTTTCTTTGATGAATAATAAAAATTTTTTTGTCATTTTTTGAAATCAACATTTTAAAATGCTTTAGATTGATTAAAAATGCTTAATTTTTGCGTCTTAAAGGAATGAAGGTCATGAAGGAATACCAACTTCAGTGTTATATTTTCATCTTCAGCTATATAACTGTAATCTACATCAATGTGTCTTGAATTGTTCCACCACCGCAAACTTCTTTAAAAAAAAGTTATATTTCTGAAGTAGCTTTCCTTTTTTTTTAAAAAAAACTTTGGTTAATGAATTTCAAAAAAAAAAAAAAAAAAAACGTATTTTTATTCAAAAGGCTGGTCACTATTACCGATAATAAAAATTTCGCACCCCCAAGGAAAGTGACACAACTCAAAAAAGCAGAAATGGAGAAAATGAAGGTTTTACGCAATAATAGTTTTAAGCGATTTAATCTCAACTATTACAATACGTGTGAATAACTTATAATGTGATGTTTTCTAGTCAGCTTTTGTTGTCTAGATTAATAATGCGTGCTTTAGATTCGAAAATGTTTTTTCTAAATGATTAAACTTTAATTATGTGTTACTATTGATTATATCGTTTTTACGCCAGTACCCACCCCTTACCAAAGCTAACTTTGTGCCAGTTTTGTTTAACGAAAGAGTATTTGTGTCACTTTCCATGGCGATACATCCTATGATTATAGTAGACATTTTATCTACATTTTCTGTCGATACACTTTGGTATAACTGGAATCAGATCAGCACAAGATAGTATTTTTTTGGACTTTCATTTTGTTTTCTAAACTAAAGGAAATTCATGACTGTGCCTTGAGTAAAGCAAAATCGTTGTAGTGAAAATAAAGTTATAATTAGTAAAAGTATGACGATAAGAGATAAGTAAAATGATAAGTAAAAGCATGGTTTTCAGGAAGCGCTGGTAATTACGTTATAAAACATTAAAATGATGATTGAATTTTGTGTCGAACAAAGTTTTTAGTAACAGGAAGGTAAAAAAATATGAACCGTCAGATTCAGACTTAAAAAAATATTGATAATGGAAATCATAGAAAATGTAATGCATCAAAAGAGATTTTCTAAGAGAGGAATTGAAAACCCCAGCGAAAGTAATTTGTGACATGCTGCGAAAATCAAACTGAAGGTATAAGAGACATCATCACAGATCCTTATTAGGAATTAAAAAAAAAAAACATGTACGCTTTTTTTGGGAATGATTCGTGTTTAGAATGTTTAATCTTGTCAACAATGAAAAAGTTTAAAAAGAGTAATTCTTTATTTCAGATTTTTTTTTTTTTTTTTTTTGTATTTTGCAATATTATTGATATTTTAATACTGCTTTACATCATCAGATACGGTGATTGTAAAGTGCCATTTAATTAGATCCTTACCAATAACTGCTGGAAATCCGATTAGAAAAACAGTTTTGCCAAGGTTTCTCTCACACTCGGTACATACCATGGTAAAAACCGGTATTTACCGTCCTGAGAAGTGCTATGTTTTTCCCAAATGGACAAAACTGAGTATTAAAAACGTAAATATAAATTCAAAACAATCTTTAAAATATCAAAATTGAGTTTTAAGTAAAGAATAGCTTGAAAGACTTTTTGAAAAAAGGGGGGAAAATTTACAGAAACGGATAATGAAGTGGTGTAAATATTTATGAATAAACCCAAAACACAGATTACAAATCATAATCGTATTCATATGCTTCGTCTTCTTCCACATTGAATTTTGGCATCATATGACAAAACACTAATTTAGAGGCTTTTTTGCAAACCCATTCAATTTGTAATCTTGTTTTGGATGAGTAAAAAATTAGAAATAATACGCTCCAGAGATGCTGATGATGCAGGATATCCCTGAAAATGTTATTATTAATTGCAGAAATTCAACAACTATTTCAGTTTTACTTAAATTCTTCTATCATAGTGCTGGTGATATAGCAATTGTAAAAAAATGTAAATAAATTTGTTACTGATGATGCAAAAGGAAATTTTGTGTAAATATTTTACCCCAAACCAAAATTTAAGACAAAAAATCAGTTTAATTAGGTCTATTTAAAAATGTAATAAAAATTTTATTTAATTTAACACAAGTTATTTATTGCATCTCTTGCTGAACCTGGTATTTTTAAGTTTAATAACATTATTTTATTGTTTTCTAAAATATTTATTTAGGAAATTGATTATAGTTAAAAAGTTTTGTGAGCAAAGTTTATGTTTTATGCAATACCCAAGGGAAAATTGTATTAACTATTTATTTCTAGCTTTCATTTTACGCATCAGATTCAGAAAGCCGAAATATTTCTTACGTATTGTTATTTGAAGTTTTTCCCGGGATTTACCACTTTTTCTAGTGTTTCCCAGAATTTTACGACGGGATGGGGAAAACAAATTTTGGACGGGAAAAAGCCAACCCTGTTCGAAGAACCTCTTTTCGTCAATTAAAGTGTGGTACTGCTAGTGACTTTGTGACATCATTATTACAGAAGATGAAAACTATCTACATTGAATTCGAAAGTTGACAGTGACAA
This sequence comes from Uloborus diversus, assembly GCF_026930045.1. Classification (NCBI taxonomy): domain Eukaryota; kingdom Metazoa; phylum Arthropoda; class Arachnida; order Araneae; family Uloboridae; genus Uloborus; species Uloborus diversus. Next base: position 4,423,321 of record NC_072732.1, read on the forward strand.
ATGGCGTTTCAAACATGAGCTCTTCCAATTTCCGAAAGGGGTTAAAAAATGCACCGATTTCGTGCCATATCAGTGATCTCATTCACAAATTAAAAAACAAAAAAACAAATAAAGATTGCAACTTAAAAAAACGCATAGAAAAATCTCACTTCCTTAAAAGAAGAATGTATAGCAATCTAAATATATAGTGGGATTTTCAAGCGTGATATTCTTCAGTTTTATTGCGATCACAATGTTATATTCATTCTTCTCAGTCAGGGGTTTTCAACCTTTTACCGACCCACGCAGCCCTTTTGGCGTATCATGCGTACACCCCAACAAAAACAATACAGTTATATTGAGATGTGCTATTATTATATAAGTTTAATTACGTTTAAGTTTAAGCACTAAGAGGTAGTTTAAATTTGAAAAAGGACATTTTGTTACAGTTTTGATTTTTTTTTTGATGAAAAATAGATTATTTTTATAGCCTTTTTTATCAACATAATAAAATGCTTTAAATCGATTAAATATTCTTCATTTTTGCGTCATAATTTTATAACCAATAATTAAATGAAGAAATATCAGTTTCATTCCGGTTTTTTCGTTTTCATCTATATAAATGTAATCTACATCAATGGATGTAATCGCTTTTGGGTCACCACCGTATGTTTCTTTAAAAAAAAAAAAAAAGAAAAAAAAAAAAACTAGAGACATGAAGTAGTTTTCTTTTCTTTTTTTAAAACTTTATTTAATGAATTTCAATAAACAAAGAATGAATAAAATATTAATGAAATTTTTTTTTCAACTTGCTGGTTTTTATTACACATAGGAACGTTGTAATGAACATTTTGCACCCCTACAAAAAGAGTGACACAGCTTAAAAAAAAAACCGCAGTAGTAGTTTTTAGCGATTTTGTCATAAATATAAAAATACACGCTAACAATTGATTACGTGGTGGTTGCTGGTTAGATTTTTCTATCTAAATTTATAATTCATACTTTGATTTGGAAAATATTTCTTCTAAATGATGAAAATTTTATGTATCACTGTTGATGAATGATATCGTTTTCGCATAACCACGCACCAGTATGTAAGCTAAATATGTGCGATTTTTGGGATAATGTGATTGTTTCAGAAATTTCGAAAGTACTTTTTACTTGTTTTTGCTTAAAAACATAGGATCTGACCCTTTTTAAAATAATTTATCGAAATTTAATATTAAAAAATGCATATATTAATCGGTGCACTTTCATTGTTTACGCTTCTGCCGATGACATCACAAATGATGAAATGCCATTCACTGTTGCCATTCACAAAGCGCAATATTTAATTCGCATCTTTACTCACGTGTATTGGCAACGATATGATTGATAGCAAGCGTAGAGCGCAATTTCAATTCGTATCTTGATTATCATAACGTGGAAACAGGGTAGACAAATACACCAAAGTACATCATTTGTGACGTCATAAAGGCCACGTCTTATTTTCAAAATCGGACATTAAAAAAAAAAATTCAAAATTAAGCGTTGGGAAAATGAAAGTTTTTTCTCGCTACTTTTTTTTTTTTTCCTCTCTTTCTATCAATTTTAGTGACTGTAAGCAGAACTTTTGACTGAAGGAAACAACCCCATTAGAGCATTGAATTTAGGTTTCAAATCAATAGCTAGCACGTTTTCCCCAAATTTTGAGTTGTCACTTTCCTTGCGGGGGTGCAATTTAAGATTAAATATTTAAAACAGTATGTAGTATTTTAGTATTTTCGTTCTCCTTTCCACTACGCAAAAAGCTACTGTAACACGTCAGTTTTTGAACAAACTTATCTGTCGTCTACAATTTTGTTTCCAACGAGCTGATGTGTGCATCACGTGACTTCCTTTTACTCCCATTTAATGTCCATTTTTCCGTTATTGGCAGTTTTAATGTGCTTCAATAGTTTACTCTATAAATATCATCACCAGTGGCCGAATTGAAACCAGATTGAAAAATTAAAAAAAAAAATCTCCAAATTAACAAAACTTGGCGACCAAAAGACTGGCGATATATCGCCAAGTGTCCGCCAAATTATAACACCACTTGAGTGTCCATCGAAATTAACAATGATTTCCCCCAAAAAAGGGGTAAAAGACCCCTTTAGAAACATTCGAATGCAACCAAAAGTGGAGGTGCACAACTAGACCCCACTAGGAGCCTACGTACCAAATTTCAACCTGCTAGGACATACCGTTCTTAAGTTATGCGACATACATACTTACATACGGATGTCACGAGAAAAGTCGTAAATAACTCGGGGATTGTCAAAATGGATATTTCGGGTGTTTATACGTTCTTATCCGCATGTGATCGGGTTGAAAAAAAAAAAAAACTCAACATAAATTCGGGGGTGAGCAAAATGGAAATTAAGGCCGAATTTTGAGTGACAATTTTTTTGCGAATACAATACTTCCTTTTTTGTAAAAGGAAGTAAAAAGTATTCCCTGCTTGAATACCTTTTCATTGCTCCAAGTACTGCAGTACTTTATCACCATTAACTGATAAATTTACATGGAATTTAATGTCGGAGAACGCGATGCTTGTCTTTTTTTTTTTTTCAAAACTGAAGATTTTGTTCGTTACATGGGGAGGAGGTGCGCTGGAGACACGTTTTTTTAAGTGATTGGACTCGGAATAGAATTTCTTCAAGAAGAAAATCTTCGGAGTTACTCGTAAGTGCGAGTACAATTTCGGAATATGTTAACACATATTTTGTTTACCAATTCAAAATATCCGGAAAACTAATAACATGATTGACAAAATTGTAAAGATTACGCATCGAACTATTCATATGGGAACTATTCACATGTGCCTCGAAATGGTTGCGTTCACAAGTGAGAACTGCAAAAATAAAGAGTTCTTAGTGTAACTAAAAAGATTGAACACTCAAAAGTTTATTTGAATGGTCATTCAATGGTTTTCAATAATTAAGTTTAACCTAATAGTTAATTAAAACTATGTATTCACATGAAGAAAACTGATAAAATTACATGCAACACCTGCAAAAACAAATAAGTTGTAACTGCAAAAACATAAAATGGCTCATTGCTCCAAACATTTGGCCGATAGGTAGGACCGGCATTGCCATGACTTGAAAAACATTTTATTTTCAAGATTTTTTTGCTTGAGCTTATCATAGTGAAACATATGTTCACATGTGCCCCCTCCATTTCCCCTACATATAACCAAGAAAAGTGGCTTATAAATTTGAATACGATTGCATTCATGCACTCTCAAAACAATTTCAAAAATGACGAAAAAGTACTCAAATTTGAGCATATCGCCGAGTCAAAATGGCTTCGACTATGTAGTATTCAGATTTGAAACATTCAAATACTCATCAAATACTTAAATCGACATGTGCTCATTTTTGAGGTCCTTGTGCATTTTTGAATACGTAATAATTTTAAGACTGAGTACTAACCGAGTCATGTACTCATTTTTGAGTATGAAATATCTCAGCACACTATTTGAAAACATGGGTACTCATATTTGAAACAAAAGTTTTCAAGAAAATTTGAATGCATGAATGTACTCATTTTTGAAAACTTCATTTTTCTTATGCTTCACAGGTGAAATGGGTATGATTGTGTCCGCAAACGTGTTAAATAACGTTCACGTTTCTTTCTTTCTTTTTTGGAGCAATCACGATTGCTTATTGCTTTCATTTGATTTTTGGCGTGCTATCATTTTATTTTCCCACCGCCACCCTCCGCACCATCACCGTCGACGGCTCCTCACGATGCTGCTCCTATAGCGAAAGCCGTCTCCAGGTGGCATCCATGTCCTACACTTACACGCGCATACATACACACGTACACACAAACACATACACACACGCATACACACGCATACACCCATACACATACACACACGCATAGATAAGGACACCTACACATACACACACACAAAAACATACACACATACATACACAAAACTACTCACACATTCATACATACATACAGACACCTACACATGCATACACACACACAAAAACACACACACACATACACACAACTACCCACACATTCATGCCTGCACACAGACACAAACACATATGCCTACACACATACACATATCCCCCACACACACATTCATACACACAACTACCCACACACTTATGCCAGCACACAGACACAAACACACATGCCTACACACAAACACACATACCCCCCACGCAAACACACACGCCTACATACACACACTCGTGATTGCGAAAAACATAATTTGAATTCAAGATGTCAAAATTCAAATTGTTGTTATTTTTTTTTTTTTTTTTTTTTTCGCGTTGTGTTCATGTAATTAACTTTTCGCAGAAAATCTTGAAAATGATCGTATGTAGCAGCGTAATTAAATTGCATTGAAAGATGATCAAAGGTAAATATACTCAGAAGCAGTTCAAAGGGCCGATTATTTCGGGAAACTTGGCATTGCATTTGGAACGGGACGGGGATTTTTCTCTCACGATTCTATCATAAAGATGTTCGGATAAAACCGATTATTCATCGCCATCGAATCTGTATCACGCAGTGGTTGAGATGAGGCACTCTAAATATGATAGGAAAATAGACTCGTAAGGAAGTATAACATTATTTTAACTTCTTTTATGGGATGCAGAAATAAAACGTGCAGACTTCAAGTTCTATGAACCTAGGACGGTATGTATTAGAATGCGAGTCGTCAAAGATTCTTTCGTACTGATAGCAGTAAGTGATAAAAAATAGTAGCAAAACGAATGCAATGAATTTCGTAAACAAACCCCTCACTCCTTTATTTAAAAAAAAAAAACCTTGCTGTATTTTAAAAGAAAAAAAAAGCGTGAAAATTATTCTACTGCTTTGAATACAGTGATCAGGGATGCCCCCCCCCCCCAAGTTCAATGTCGCAAACTTCCCTTCCCTTCCCCTCCCCCCCCCCAAAAAAAAAATTTCTCAACCCTCTTTCTCCCGTTTTTTTTTAAACATTTTTAGCTCTCTTTTTTGTTTATTTATTTTTTAAAAATTTTATTTTAAGTATTATCATTACTATTATTTTATTAGAAAAGCTCTGTGCTACGCCAATGCATACACACAAACTAAATAAATAAAATTAAATTAAAAAAAAAACAGTAAAATAAATGTAAGATTAAAAAGAAATCAATAAATAAATGTAAATAAATAATAAAAATTTAAAATACCGATTTTTTTAAATGGCGCAACTTTCGCCATAATCCTCCCCTGTGGAAACCCCTGACTGAGATACATTTATACATTTATTCATCTACACAGGCATTCAAGGAAACTTGACTGTTTCTCATTTTTTAAGTGCTACGTTGATATTTTAATATTGGTATTACATCTAATGGCATAAAACTGGAAAAAAAAAAAAGTTTCGTCCAGAACTAAACAAGCCTACTTCCCCGTATTCCAACATCAGCTTCCTAGCTTCGGATCAATATTCTCTTAATTAGTTAGGATTGTAAATTATGTTAAACATACCTTTTTATCATTTAATGCTGATTTCTAAAAACAAAATAGCCTCTTCCATCTGGAAAAATAGATACATAAGAAATAAATAAATAAAAAAGCGGTAGTAACTTTTAATTAATGCAACTAAAATATCTTTTCACTGAAAAAATATTAAATCGTTTTCAAAAGAAAAAAAAGTAAAGAGCATATCACAACAAGAACATTTTATCAGTTTGCTGCTTTTTTTACAGCTGTTTTAATTAAAATAAAATAAAAATAAAAATTTGATAGAACAAATCAAGCAAATGTAAAAGCGGTTGGTTTGACCTGTCTGTACAGTTTTGTCCCACTTTCCCTTCACTATTCGAAGTGATAGCTGTGAAATCAGGATTCTAAACACTTGAGGCAAGAAGGAAGAATAAAAAATATTTTAGAAAAAAATATTTTTAATTTTTTGACGTTACAGCTTGCTGGAAAAAGAATTTGCCTCATCAAAAAAAAAAAAAAAATAAAATAAAAAAAATAAAAAAAAAAAAAAATAAAAAAAATAAAAATAAAGAATTAAATAAAGTACACTATTATTTTCAAAATTATAATTTTTCCGTTGTCTCTGGGTGATTGACAAACTATGCAGATCTGTAAGTAAAAAGCCAAGTAATTCTGTCAAGGTAAAAAATATTTTTCGACATGCTAATTACTAGTTTTCACTTGCGATGTTTCAAATGCCGGAAGTAAATTCTTACAAGACGCATTCAAAACTTGTCTAACTTCAGACTAGTACCCCCAGTGTTCTCTATTTAACGATATGGATACGCTTGCCAGATTTCTGAAATGTTCAAACCGGAACACAGAAATGTCCCCCTCCCCTCTCAACGTAGCTAGTACTCAAAAGTGTGCATACCTGTAACTGATTTTTGGAGTGCAGGGCGATTTATTCTCAATGCTATATATATATATATATATATTTGAACAAATGGTTGCTAACTCTAAACCTAAAACAGGGGTAGTAAAAAATTACCTAACAGATAAAATTTGAACTTTTTACTTCTTAGATGCAAATATTTGCAATTTATTTCAGTTGGTAAAAACTCTTTAAATGAAGGAATAAGAAATTGAAAAATATTAAGATATGCTTTTCATTTTATATGACTTTTTTAAGTTTTTTTTTTTTTTTTTGTTTTAATCTTGTTGTAAAAACCCACACAAGCTAATCAGATATTAATTTTACAAGTCAATGTTAAAAATGATAAAGTAATTATCCTAAATAATACTTCACAGTTAATTATTTTTAGACCTTTTTGGTCATTAGTAATCAAATTTATCTTTTCAAGTTCCCGGAAAGTAAACCGGCCGGGACACCGGGACTTTGTCTGAAACCCGGAACTGTCCCAGTCAACCCGGGACGTCTGACAAACCTAGATATGGGTAAGCATGATTTTCATTACAAAAAGTATTATCAGGGGTATTACCAAGAAAGAGGGGGGGGTCATAGCACAGACTGCACCATTGAAATTGTTAGGTGGGAATGGGGTGTTAAGGGGCATTTCTCTCTTTTTTTGGGGTGGGGGCACTCGTTCTTTGAAGGTTTTGTGGCATTTGGGGGGGGGGAGGGGGAAGTACGACATTGCACTTGGGGGGATGGGCAGACCTGGTTCTATACATACAACATATTTTTCTGCTCTAAGTTTTGAAGAATAGTTATAAATTGAATATAATGTAATATTGAAGAACTTAGTTGTTTCGGACCGGAATTCCTTCGGTAATCGAAAAAAATCGAGTGAGAGAGAATATTAAAAAAATGTTTCTACACAGACCTCAGAAATTCTAACTCTGGGTTCGAACATTTACATGTTTAAAAAATACTTGCTCAACGGGACGCCTTTAACAATGTTACTATGATAATAAGTAATAAATTTGATCAATAAATATCTCGAAATGCAATGTCAATTTAAAAAGACATAATGCGGTTAATTTTATTATTAACTTTAATTTTTATGCAAACATGAAGTTCATAAAATTTTTAGGGACAATTTTTACTTCCTTTTACAAAAAAGGAAGTATTATATTCGCGAAAAAATGTTCACCCAAACATCGGCCTTCATTTCCATTTTGCTCTCCCCCAAATGAATGTTGAGTTTTTTTTTTCAACTCGATCACACGTGGATATGTGCCTAGGAACGTACAGACACCCGAAACATCCATTTTGACTATCCCCGAGTTAATTACGACGAGTTTTCTCTTGACGTCTGTATGTGCGTATGTGTGTATGTATGTCGCATAACTCTAGAACGGAATGTCCTAGAAAATTGAAATTCGGTACGTAGACTCCTAGTGGAGTCTAGTTGTGCACCTCCCCTTTTGATTGCATTCGTATGCTCCAAAGGGGGTCTTTTGCCCCTTTTTGGGGGGAAATCATTGTTCATTTCGATGTAAACTCAAGTGATGTTATAATTTGGGGACACTTGGCGATATATCGCCGGTCTTTTGGTCGCCAAAATTTTCGCCAACTTGGCAACAAATTTGGTGAATTTTATTTATTTTTTTTTAATTTTCTTTAAAAAATCTGGTTTTAATGTGGCCACTGATGGTGATATTTAGAGAGTAAACAATTGAATCACATTAAAATTGCCAATAATGAGAAAATGACATTAAATTGGAGTAAAAGGAAAGTCATGTGATGCACACATCAGCTCGTTTTTAATGGTGTAAGGAAAATACAAAGCAACCTCATTTGTCCGGTCAGCTGGGACCAAAGGCAATCCAACCTGATAATAAGCAAAACAAATTCGTAAATGAAAAGACTATTGTTTATTAGATTACTGTTCTATTCTTGCTATTGCAACTTAGAATTATTATTTAACTTATATAGAAATATATACATACATAGTTTAAACTCTACTATTTCTTTCCGGATAAACCGGAGATCCAGATTAATTGGAGCCGGATAAATAAGTTTCTACTGTGCATGAAAATGATGGTCGTGTTGGCCTGATCGGTAAGGCGTTGGATTTGTAACCGTAGGGTCCCGGGCTCGATACCAGCCGGTCGAAGACCCTCCGTGTTCATTAATGGTGACAGGGGTAGATTAAATATGTAGTGGTCACAAAGTACTCCAAGTGAATCTATACCTCTAGGGGGACCAGTGATCGCTTAACCTCTGGTCTGGTTTAAAAAAAAATTAATTTGAATTTTTACATCTTGAATTCAAATTATGTTTTTCGCAATCACGAGTGTGTGTATGTAGGCGTGTGTGTTTGTGTGTGGGGGTATGTGTTTGTGTGTATGGGTTACGTATACGTGTGTGTAGGCATGTGTGTTTGTGTCTGTATGCTGGCATACGTGTGTGGGTAGTTGTGTGTATAAATGTGTGTGTGGGGAGGGGTATGTGTATGTAGGCATATGTGTTTGTGTGCAGGCATGAATGTGTGGGTAGTTGGGTGTATGTTTTTGTGTGTGTATATGTATGTGTTTGTGTATGTATGTGTTTGTGTATGTGTATGTGTGTGTTGGTGTATGTGTGTATGTGTTTGTGTGTATGTGCACGTGTGTGTAGTTGTGTATGTATGCACGTGTGTGTAGGACATGGATGCATCCTGTAGACGGTTTTCGCTATAGGAGCAGCATCGTGAGGAGCCGGTCGACGGTGATGGTGCGGAGGGTGGCGGTGGGAAAAATCAAAGGAACGCCAAAAACAGTCAAGTGAGAAGAACAATAAGCAATCGTGATTGCTCAAAAAAAAAAAAAAAACAGCTGTCTTTATATTTTTATTCAATCAGTTAAACCACAAATTAGTGGTAGGTACGAGGAAACCTGGAGTGCGATGTATATTAAAATGGGAGTAAAAATATCATAATATGAAATATAATATTGACTCATTAATATAAAATTTACTTTAGATGCGTATGCAATCGCCTAATCTCGCAATATTGTGGTATATTTTTGTTTAAGTTTGATAGATGAAGCATAATAATTTACGATATATTGGGAGAAAATTTTCAGAATTGAAGTATTTGTGTTCTTTATAACTCTTAATCCATTTTGGGTGTCGCCCCCCAACAATAGTGTCAGTCCCATCCCCCCGGTAGCGACGCTACTTCTATAATGTCTTAACGCAGTTAATAAAGCATGACTTTATTCAATAATATTCGAATTTAAGCGAATTTTTAAGGCTAGAATTATTAAGTGTTCCAGAAGTTTACAGGTAGCATTGAGAGAAAATGGAGGAAAGAAATATTGGATGAAATGAGACATGAAATTTGGTGCACTCTGATTTTTCTACTTAAATTGTGTTTTCTTTTATCCCAGATACTAGGGGGCAAACGGAAACATGATTGAATTCGATTAATCACAGAGTGCAGCCTTATGCACTAACAAGATTGTGCTCTGTACAAGACTTCAATCTCTGGTTTATCGAATAAAATTATGTTTCTTTTTATTCCAGAGACCAAGGGGTAATAGAAACTAGTGATGTGCCGGATCGTTAAAAAAGTAGATCCACGGACCCGGATCATTCGTGTCAAGATCCGCGGATACGGATCTCAATTTTTTTAACCCAAATTAACTACCCAAATGTAAAATTTGCTGCGGAAAGTATTCCCGTTAGGGTAATGGCAGTTTCTTCAAAAAATGTCATCTACAGCGAAAATATAAACAAGATTCAATTATTTACTCTTTAAATCTCCATTAAAATTGAGGTGGAATTGGAAGGAATGGGTCAGCGCTACATTAATGATTAGATAGAATATGAAAAATTATTTCTAGATAGATAGACTGATAGATGTAAGATACAGGAGCAAGAGTGTAAAGCTGCTACTGGACAGGCTAGAAATATTTTTTTGCATTTTATTTCAATGTAAATGCAGCGTTGACCCATTCCACCCAACTTACCCCAACAGACGAAATAACACAGCCAGGAACACCTTTACAACTAGTAAATAGATAATTTAGTCTCACTTTTTTTGAAGGATGCCGAGAAAAACCAAAATGAAGAATTACACAAACCCCAGGTCAATTACAAAAACCAATATAAAATTAGAAATTAAAAAAAAAAAAACAAACCCCAGAGAGCCAACCTCATATTAAGATGAATTTCTCGGGTCATATTGTTAACAAATGTGAAACCGACAGGAGATAGAAATTTTAAATCGTCGAGCTTTTTCTCTTTATCTTCCAACTATGAAATCGCTACCAATCACGCGTATAAAGGCTTAGAATAGCATTAAAATTTACTTAACAAGATTATAGCTCTTACTGTATATAACTTGGAAGTTCCAAATAAATATCACACACAGAAAACTTCGTTCTTTCAATTAGGGCCAATATTTTTAACCTACGAGTAAGTTTTTACTACCATAATTGTAAAAAACATTAAGTCAGTTTTTAATTAATATCTCCGGTAGCTAAAGTTCTACAAAAACGAGGTCGAGCTTAAGAACACTTTTGATCAAGTCACCTTTGAACGAAAAAAAGAACTATCTAAATTGGTTCATCTGTTTAGGAGCTACGATGCCACAAAAAGACACACTAATACATACTTTTAAAACTTATTTCCCCTTCCTTTTTGCGACGGGGGGTAAATTGGCTTCGGAAATTATAACTTATAATTTAGACAGGGAATAAAATCTAATTAAACGGAATTTAAGAGTCTTTAATTTAAATATTTAAGAATTTTTAGAATAGAAAAGATTCGTTTAAGATCCGCCAAAAGAGTAACGGATACAGATCTTTATTTTCCCTCGGATATCCGGAACATCACTAATAGTAACACCCCATTTATTTCCATGTAAGTTTGATGTAGACTTACATACATCGCAAAGTGCAGGAACACTTCTGAGAGAAAATTAAAAGAAATAAAAAACGCTGAGGGGCAAAATTTTGCATTAAAGTTAATTTTTAAGTCAAATATGCATTTTCTTCTTTTGACTTATTAATTTCCCCAATGGGAGGGGTTTAACCCCTAAAACCCTCCCCTTGGACACGGCCCTGAATAGAACGATTTGCGTTAAGCCTGGATTTGGGCTCATCTTTAGCTCATTTATTAATTTTCCAAGACAATAAGAAAATATATTGCCTACTAGAAGCACGCCAGATTAAACCATTAACCGAAATTGCTGTTTGGGCCACTGATTTTAGCAGAAGCTAGAATTTTCTGCTAAGGAGAGCATTGCTAACTGCATGACAGAGTCCTTGCATTTACCGATGTACCTGACTTATTTTTAGTGAAGTCAACTTATTTTTAAAATCTTTACTAATTATAAAGCTGAAAGTCTCTCCGTCCGGAGGATGTCTGTAGAAGACCGTTCGGCCGATTTTCATGAAATTTGGCACAAAGTTAGTTTGTAGCATGGGGGTGTGCACCTCGAAGTGATTTTTTAAAAATTCGATGTGGTTCTTTTTCTATTACAATTTTAAGAAAAAAAACTATCATAAATTACGAAATTATCATAACGTGGAACCGTAACATGGGCACAAGCCAATTGGCGAGATACGAAATTATCATAACGTGGAACTGTAACGTGGGTGCAAGCCAACTGGCGAGAAAATTCACCATACATTATTTGTAAATATACAGGCGAACCAAAAGACTTTTTAATTTTTTCTCTTACGGGCAAAGCCGTGCGGGTGTCACTAGTGGTTAATAATTTTAGATTAATTTTAGAATGATAGGGGTGAGAGTCAATTACTTTAAATGAAACAAGTTAAGTTACAAGTCGGAGCGAAAACGACCAACTCCAGAATCGCACAATACACAATCCGTTTAGAAGCTTAAATAGATTCACACCAACGATAGCAAGCGACCCGATGAATCCTCCTGATGCAATCTGTAATCATTTGAAAAGAAAAATTGTGCAAAAAAATTAAATGGGGTTGTTTCCTTCAGTCAAAAGTAGTACTTTTAGTCATTGAAATGGATAGAATAAGCAAAAAATAAATAAATAAATGAATAAATAACATGGATCCAGAAAAAACTTTCATTTTCCCAACAGTCATTTTTAAATAAATTCTTTAAAGGGGGCGTCCGATTTTTCAAACAAGGCGTGGTCTTGATGACATCACAAATGATGCACTTTGCCGCAACTTTCTTCCACGTTCTGATAATCAGGAGCGAATTAAATATTGCGCTCTACGCTTTTGCTATCAACCCTATCGTTGCCAATACACGTGAGTAAAGATGCGAATTAAATATTTTACTCTATGAATGGCAATACTGCATGGTGTTTCATAATTTTTGAGGTCATCGGCAGAAGCATAAACAGTGAAAGGGCACCGATTTAAGTAATTTTTAAAAATATTTAACAGTCAAACTATTTAAAAAATGGTCAGATCCTATGTTTTTAAGCATGTTCTTTCAGAAAAAAATACTTTTGAAATTTTGGAAACGACCCCATTGTGCGTCGCACTTTTGTGAAATGGACACAAAAGTGTCATTTGCATGAAATTTAATCTCTCGAAAAAAATAGGAAGAATGATAAACTTAGTTTTTTCCATTTCCCCAAAATACAGTATTTATGGTATAAATGGAAACACCTGAACTGTGCAGTATTTAATTAGACGGGATGCTGAAATTCATAAATGTTCTTGCAATCTTTTGCATGAGAAGTGAAACGAATTGAATTCAGTGAGTTCAGTTGATAGACCTGCTCGAGAGGAAAAATGTGAGATCACGAAACTGGAAACCTTTTTCCCAAAGTCAACTTACAACAATGATGACGTCGATACCAGGGGTTCCCAAAGTGGGTACCGCGAGGGAAAGGCAAGGTGTGCAAAGTGTTGCCAGATGGTCAAATCCAGATTTCCCCAATTCCCTTCCAACTTTTCCTCAAAAGGCGATGTTTTCTATCAAAATTCCCCTAATTCAAAAATTACTTTTCCACTAATATTTTCATAAAACGAATCGACTTCCTCTGATATTTTTGTCTCTTGAAAAAATTTTTCCCCCAAATAGCCAAATTTTTTGATAAAATTCCCCAACTTTTTTTTCTTCCCATTTTTTCTATTTTTTTTTTGTCTATCTTTATCTTTTTTTACCTTTACTAACTAATCAAGATGAAAGTCTCTCGCTCCGGATCTCTCTCTCTGTCAGTATCTCTGTGGCGCGTATAGCACCTAGACCGTTCGACTGATTTTCATGAAATTTGGCAAAGAATCAGTTTGTAGCATGGGAGTGTGCACCTTTAAGTGATTTTTCGGAAATTCGATTTTGTTCTTTTTCTATTCCAATTTTAAGAACATTTTCCCGAGCAAAATTATCACAAGATGGACGACTAAATTACCAAGTTATAATAACGTGGGCAAGCCAATTGGCGAGAAATTCATCATGCATTATTTGTAAATATAAAGGGGGACCAAAATACCTTTTAATTTTCTACTACGGGCAAAGCCGTGCGGGTTCCACTAGTCATAAATACAAGCGCCTGACCAAGAAATAAGAAATAGCCAAATATTTTTTTTTTCTTCTCGCATTTACTACTCTGCTTCTGTATGTACATTTAAACTATGATTTTTTCATATATTTATCCAAAAACATTCTTCATCACACTTATTTTTGCCTGTTTCACGTATCAACTAGTTACTCACGCAGAACTATTAATGCGAATTCCGTAGCATAATATTCCACATAATACGAAATGCGAATTCCAAGCAAAGCTAAACCAACGCTGTTTGCTACAAGCAATGTAACTACCAGATGTCAAGACTCAAATTTAATTGCAAATTATTTTATTTCCCGAGGGTTTTTTCCCCAAGAAATTTCTTTTCCCCAAAGAATTCCCCTCAAAACCCATTTTCCCAAAATTTCCCCCAGAGAGCACCAGATTTCCCCAAAATGGGGAAATTTCCCCCAATCTGGCAACACTGGGTGTGCAGCGAAGGATGTGTGATATCAATAGATACATATGTAATAGAGATAGATTAGGGTGCCGTAAGAAAATTCTAATGCTTCAGAGGCTGCCACGAACCAGATATTTGCGAACCCCAGGCCTAGATAAGTGTTTGGAATTACGCAGAATTTTCAAAATGTTTCCTATAAGCCTCCTAATCTTCACTGACCAACAGTTTAGTTACAAAACTTGCCACAAATGTGGTAATAATTTCTTTACATTTACCCCATGTTTCCTTCTTCCTCATTCAACCCTAATTCCCAGAATAAATCATAAAATTAAACTGAAGAATCGGTTGAAAGGGGAGGGAAGAGGGGGTTCAGACAACGGAGGTTCTATTGCAATTTAAATGAGTTGAGAAAATTTTCGTTAGGCTCTTCTATTTCTTAACTAGAAAATCTCCCGTCAACGTATGACGGGTGAAAATTACTTCTGCATTTTAACGAAGCCATTGCCTGTTTGGTGATAGTTTGATAGTTGAAATGGTAACCCTAACTCCAGTGGATAAACCCTAAACGCCAGTAGGTAGCGTTCATTGTTGACCATTTTGTCGTTTCTTCATTCTCCTGAAATGAGTCTTACCAGTAAAACATTTCAGTGTCCGGATCCAGTTCAGCCCTGTCAAAATAAAGCTTTTCCCTCCATGTTAAACGTTACAAAACATATTGTCAAATTATCATGCCGTGGCGCGAGTTTCATTATTGATGACGTCAGGAGCATTACTCGATCATTGTTACCTTAAGAAAGATATTAATGTATTTGGAAAGGGTTCAAAGGCGGGCTACAAGGCTAATAAATGGACTTTCTCACTTAGACTATGATTCCAGGCTTAGAAGGCTAAAAATGTAAGCAAAGAAGAGACCGAGGGGACATGATTCAGTTGTTTAAATTTATTAAAATGAAAGATGTTACGAGGCTGAAGTTTAGCACTGAAAACAGGACAAGGGGTCATTGTTTTAAGCCATTTAAATCTCAGGCTAGCATGGATAATAGGAAAAATTATTATTTTAGCAGGGTAGTGGAACCTTGGAACAGCTTACCGGAAGAGGTGGTCATGAGCAAGGAAGTAGATAGTTTTAAGAGGGCCATTGATCTTCACTGGGGATTGTAAATTGACTAGGACCAGTCCATCTGGGCCCAGAGCCTGTTGCTGATCGTCACTTTTGTATTTGTACCGTCTATGATATATGTGAGGATGCCACTAAGCACGAACTGCGATTTTAGTTAGATCCACATCAGATATATCTGTCATTAACGAGAACAAGGCGAGGTAGAATAACACAAAAACCCTTAACAAAATGGTGTTTTATTATACACTGTATGTATAAATTGTTATGTACAATGAATGAACAAATAGGGCATAAATATACATCAGCATGGTTACCGAAGAAATCGTTTCTTGGCAGAGTATTCTTACGAGGATACAGTAACCATATGTAGTGAAAATAATTTCTTTTCGTAGATATACAAACAAGTAACTTTTCTGTGGCGGCGGCTCAGCTACTAAATGCAATTTTAATTTACCAATTTTGTTAAAAAATGGTAATTTGTGTTTTGATTTGAAATTTTATTACCTTCTGAGATATATTTATTAGAGTTGGCAAAATTAATTTCAAAACAGTTATTTTAGTTATATGGCACTAAAGGAGAAATTTAATTTTTCGAGAAATGATATTCATAACTTATTATAGAAAAATCGATGTTCGTGAAGAAGAGTGGAATTGAATCTGAAAATTTGAGATTAATATTTCCTCAATTTTCACGTTTTATGTGAAAAATTTACTAAACTCTTTATTTAAATTTTCCAATGAGCGAAAAGATGACTTTTAGTGTTTCATTTTTACTGTAAACATATTTTTAGTAAACAATCAAGATTAGTAACTGGGGGATTGCATTTTGATTTGAAAAAAAAGTGAAGTGAAAATACTTTTTTGGCATTTTACGTACATTTTCAATTATTAATAAAATACAACACATTAACTTTAAAAATTACAAAGTAACGGGGGACTTTTATCGTAACAAAATCGCAATCATATCTTTCTCAGTTTCTTGCATTAAATAATTTAAGACATGAAGTTGAAATCATCGACATTTTTACCCGAAATTGAGATAGTAATGCAGCGTTCAAAATACTTGGCATTCAAAAGAATAAGACAACGTAACTCAACGAATAGAGTACCACAATGAACAATCATACACATGAAACATAAGGCACATAGGGTGGCTTCTTAGAAGGAATGTCACGAATTGGGAGACTTTCGATTTTGAGGGTTTTTAGCGTGGCCTAAAAAGTTGCTAACTTTTCAGTCGCCTGTTAGAAAGGTTGCCAGACATAACCAATTGAAATCAGCCTGGCTGATTTTCCAGATGTAATGTTTATCAGCTAACAGAGATTCTATACATTGGCAAAATCCCCATTTCTGAGAGTCTTCCCGCGAAATGCATGTCCATGGAATATATGTTACAATAATTTTAAATAAAGATTTATCATGCTTTCTTTTCCGGTTTCTTCGTCGTCGTCGTCGGTTTGGCTGTAACCGTGCTGTTGTCACTGGATACAATCGTTTCAACCTTTTTAGACTCTGAAGAATACTCATCGAGAGGTATTTCAACAACTTCTATTTCTAAACCTTCTTTTCCGTGAGCCCCCAGTTTTTGCAAAGTTTCAGGATCTAATGTTTGGATTGCTTCTTCCACTGACTGTCCATGCTTAATTTCTAAGGCCAATACCGGTTCTCTCCTGTAGTCACTCGCACCTGTATGTGGCGTCAGAACCTGGATGTATTGTTGCTGTCCGTCTTGTCCGTATCCAGCTTGTTGGTCTCCATCCTGTCCGTACCCAGCTTGTTGGTGTCCATCTTGTCCGTACCCAGCTTGTTGGTGTCCATCTTGTCCGTACCCAGCTTGTTGGTGTCCATCCTGTCCGTATCCAGCTTGTTGGTGTCCATCTTGTCCATATCCAGCTTGCTGGTGTCCTTGTCCATATCCGGCTTGTTGCCTTTCTTGTCCGTATCCAGCTTGTTGGTGTTCGTCTTGTGCTTCATACGCAGCTTGAGAATATCCCTGATTAACAGCTGCGTAGCCACCCTTTTGAGATTTACCACCGTAACTTGAAGATCCGTAATCATTTTGACCGTAAGATGGCTGCTGGTGTCCATTTGTTCGTCCTTGATCTTCAATCTGATAGCCTGCTGCATTGTGCTCAACTTGTTCATTATTTCCTAGTTTGTAGCCACCAGAATTTTGGCTGATAGTGGCGAAACTTGGCGTTGCATAGGACTTGGAATCATATTGTATCTTCTTTCCATAGTTGCCTTTCGCTGGTTGAGATTGGTATGCCTGAACATCATAAGCAGTTTTTTCAGAACCTTGATTTTCTGTTTGTGGTAAAGCCACGATCAAATGAAGATCTTCTCCGTTGCCTTTCTGCCCACCATTTACTGGAAGATACTTCAAAAGATCATGAGAGTTTTTGTCTAGAACTTGGAGATTCTTTAAAAGATGGTTGATTTCATGCTCGGACAGTTTTACAATCTCAGCTTCTACTTGTGGCTGTATCACCTGTTGCTCTTTCTCGACATAGTTGGATTTTGGTTGCTGAGGAAGAGGAAAATATTTCTGAGATTGCTCTAATCGTGGATAGGAGCTCACTGGAAAACTTGGATTCTTAGCAGTGGGCACTCGGTATTGCAGCTGACTTGGGCGATTTCTTCTTTTTCCATATTGCGATTGCTTTCCTTTACTGGATCCGTAAGACAAAGGTGCGGGTACAGGAACTTCAACAATCTGAATATCTTTGATACCAACAACTTCTTCTAGCGAAGGAATGGAATGAGGTACCTGGAGGGGAAATTTTGGAACTTTAACGTATTGGTATTGCAAAGGCAACTGAGCGGGTAAAAAACTCTGAGGAACCCTACCATATCCTCCTTTCCCTTTATTGCTCCTGGATCCACCTCCAAGTCTGCTTCCATAACCGATATTTCCTACAGCAGGCTGGTGACCGCTTTGCTGCAAATCTTGGAGAGACACTTCAATAATTTCGAACTGCTTTCCGGGCTCAATCGGTATGTTCGTTAAGTGAGACAGAGGGAGTTGATCCTTTGCTTTGAGGATAGCTTCTTGCAAAGATCGAATCTGACCTAGATCAATGTTCTGAATGTCAATGAGTTGCGGTGCACCATTCGCGTATCCTCTGCCACCGTTCTTTTGCTGCTGAGGCTTCAACACTTCCATGTAGATAGGTGTATTTTTCTTAGGTTTAGGTTTAATAGCTGGTCTCGGATAGTAATTGTAAATGTCTTTGTTGTAAACCTTCGGTAGGGCGTGAGTGTAGTAGCTCGAGGAAGTATCTAGACTGTCTGGAAGTGCAGACAATAAGTCATGATAGCGACCTGTTGCTGAACCGTGGAGGTAAGGATTTTTCGGTCTTATCGGTCTCCAGCCGCCAAAAAGAAAGCTGTTGTCTTGGCGTCGCTCCAACCGGTGGTTTTTCACATTTTCGTCTCCAAGAACACCGGTGCTGAACAGAAACACGATGAACCAGTACACCTGAAAGAAACAAAACAATAAGTTTTTTTGTAACATTATGCGACTAAGGCTAACTCATAGTATCACCCGCTAATTGGTGCCGAGAGGGAAATATTCCAGAACATAGGATCATACAAATAATTTATATAATAATATTAGAATATTATTATATAATTTATTCCGGATAGTCATAAATAATATATTCTAATATTATTTATGACTATCTGGACTGTCGGGCGCTATACACTAAAACAATGAACAGTAAAGCAACAAAATGAATTGTAATTGAAACTTCTACTTTGTTGAAATATGTTTTTTAAAGTTAACTGCGATATAACATGTTCAAATCAATGTCTTGTTTCCTGATTTTGACAACAGAACTGTAGCTCAGAATCCTGGAATGAGCTTAGGTAACATAGGAACAGATTTCCATTGGAGTAGAATTTCGCTGAAGAAAAAGCATCATTAAAACGATATTTTTCGGGCCTTGGAGATTCGAACTCACGCCCCTCGCATTATTAGCACGAGGCGATAACCAACTGAGCCAGTGTGTCTCTACCAGTAGCGTATTAGGGGTTAGCAGGAGTGGCTCTCACCAGGGGCGCAGCAGCCAGGGGAGCGGACTTTCAACTGATTTAAAAAAAAAAAACTGATTAAAAAAAAACAATACGAGCTTTTTTTCTTGATCATAGGTTTTGAAATATGCTTTAAAAAAAAAACTTGCAAGAAAAAGAGCTAGAGACGCATGCATAACATCTACTGTGAAGGTGAAGGAATGTTGGGCATCATTGAAAATAATTCTAAAAAAGAAAATAAGAAAAAAAAATTACAATGCTTCCTCCTATTTGTCGAATCAACTAATCAAAATGTTCCAAAAAAAAAATTTTTTTTTTGAAGGTCACAACGACCTCCGGTGATTTTCCATGTAAGCGACCCTGGGGGGGGGGGGGGGCGCAATTTCTTTAGTCCGCGTGGGACGTTGGACCCCATAGTTACGCTACTGGTCTCTACTTTGAAATGCTATGTAATGAAAAGGAATTCGCCAAAATTACTCGTAAAAAAACAAAATAAACCTTTTTTTTTTGACAAAACAACTAAAAGGTGCAGTTTTTCTTTATTTTGCGCTAAAGCGAGGAAAACAACTTCAAAATGATGCTTTGCTTATGTTATTTGAACAAAAGTTGAGAGAGTTATGGCCGTTCTCACAGAAAAAAAATCTTTCGAAAAATAGTATAAATGATATTAAACGAATAAATAATGCACCGAATATTAGTAGGTCTCAATTAATACATAAAATATTAAGAACAGGTTATTCTTTTGAAACAATATAAGTCATTTTTGATTTGAAACAAAACATTACAATCGGAGTCAGTTTTTGAAAGTGGCTTGTATTATTATACAAGAAATCCACTTGTCATGATATGATGGGAGCGAATTGCTTCTTTATTAGAAAGTTTTCCCGTAAAATTTGACGTGTTCAAATAGGTGCATATGAGAGAGAGAGGTTTAACATTGAATTGGGAAAAAAATTAATTCATCATTGTCGTATTAGCTTAAACTTAAAACGAACCGTCAAGTTATATTTATTCAATGTCCGACCAGCAAAGCAGTCGCTGATTGGATCTAGTTTTGCCTTGTTGAAACAATTATCTGCTTCTCAAACGCTGCCAAAAAATATTATCCGATTGTAAATAAAATTACTGAATTTTAAGTGATGCAACAGTGAAATAATGCCGTCTTCGCAAGCTATCGCGCGAGTTTCACTATTGGTTACGTCACAGCGTTTCTCGACCAGTGACTTCGGCTATGAGGATGCTTTGGGACCTTTATTACTCATATCTCCCATCGCTTCTCACCATTAATTTTTTGGAATTTTTTCCACAATGCAACATATGTTTTTATGCATCGTAAACTTTTGATTGCCTCCCCCCCTACCAGATAGAACCACGGTTTTCGTACTAAACTCTTCTCATAGTTGATTTTTTGAGAAAGAAAACTTTTAAGTCGGATTTTTTTTTTAATTTCTCTGAATAAAGCTTTTCTTTAATCGATGATATCAATTACTTGCTTACAAGTCAGTGTATTCGGTGGGCCAATGGGTTGAAGATCGGTCTATTTTTGTTTAACGGCGTAACACCCCAATTCCCGCGCAACGTGAGCCGTCACTGGTTCCGTCAATAAAACCGAATAAAGTTCACGTCAGCGGACACACGTGGGTTATTCGGATCGGAAAACGGCGGAACGGATTCTTAGAGAAAAGCAAACTTATCGTTGGAGATGTTTCTTAGCTTTAAATCTCATGTTCAAAAATTAATTTAAAGAATGTAATTAATATACAATGAGCATTTTTATGGCTCATGTACGTTAAAGAAGAATCGGGAGTACTTAGGAAATTTAAAATCTCTTTCAAATCGCAAGAAATTCGTAGGGAAAAACGAAATATCAAGTAAAATCTGGAAACAAGTACGCTGATAACCTGAAAACCGTAAGTTTTTCCGCCCGAACTCGAAATAAAAATGTCGTAAAGGTTTTTTACTATCGCGTGTGCATTTCTTGGATATAAAAAATGGATTTCTTTTGAGTTCTTTTTACATAAGAATTTATCAATCAAACCTGCATTTGGCAACGTTTTGGATTGGCAGCCGATGCCTTTTAGAACTTTACTTAAGATCTATTTTTGAGAATCAAAGATAAATAGCTGAATACTATTCACCTGTTTGACGTGGCCAAACATTTTACACTGGTTTAAGCTGAAATTTGAACACATTTTCGAATGATGTGGGTTCAATACTATAGTACCAGTATTTTAAGTAGTAAAGTTATATGAGCTGCTTGTACAAGAATTTTGGTGTTTAGAATTGTTCTACACAAGTTTGCTTTCGAGCTTGAAAAAATTCCTTATCATGTCAAATTCGGAAACTATGCAATCCCTTTTTGATTTTTTCTGTTTTCACCAATCAAACGTGAATGAAGAACGAAGGCAAAGTACATCTAAAACACTTTTTAGGAAGTCGTTAATCATTTA
Source organism: Uloborus diversus (assembly GCF_026930045.1). Taxonomy (NCBI): domain Eukaryota; kingdom Metazoa; phylum Arthropoda; class Arachnida; order Araneae; family Uloboridae; genus Uloborus; species Uloborus diversus. Next base: position 4,445,215 of record NC_072732.1, read on the forward strand.
ACGAAGATAAAAGATAAAATAGTTAATTAGTAACCATTCGCAGATCAGTCAGAAATGCAATACAGAATATTCAAAATCTTCATTTGATTGAGTTCTTATATGATCGAACTATATTTTTAACTGAGTTTTTCAAAAATCACTCAAGGATATTAGCAAAGAGAATCATCATTATTTCACACACATTTCATTGAGCTTTGTTTTCAGTTTCTTCATTGAAAATAGGCACAATATTCCCAAGTCCTCCCTTCTGAATGATTTCTGATCATCGTAAAGAGGCACGTCCCTAGAAAATCACCGCCATTTATTGCTTGAAAACTTGCATCAAGATTCAATATTACTGTGAACATTATAAACAAGAGTATTCTTCAAGCTTATGTTATTATTCACAGGCGTGAAGTGTGAAATTAAATCCTTGGTTCTCCACCGTTTTTATTTTACAGATCGGGTCCGCAGTTTACAAATTGCTAATGTACCAGTTTTTCTTTATTTTTCAAAATGCCAGAGAGGAGAGGTTTTCGCTGCAGTTACACTAAGCAGGTAAGAAAACAACTTTTACAGAGTCTACTTAAAACGGGTTTGGCGATAAAAGTGATCACCTGAATCGCAACTTCCAGCCTGTTGACAAAAAAACCTTAGCTCTCCAGAACAAGAAAAGGCTGTAGAAAGGGGACTTAAAAAGAGCATTCATGACTAGTTCTTTCAGAAGAGAATTTTATACGGAATTTTCCTATAAATGCAGTCGAACTCGCTTATATCAAGTGCAAAGGGCCCCGCGATGTTTGCTAGTTATAACCGAGTGCTCGTAAAAAAAGTTTGTGAAAAAACTCATAAAAATTCATCATGGTTGCCTTTTACTTCCTTTTACGAAAAAGGAAGTATTGTATTCGCGAAAAAATGTTCACCCAAAAAACGGCCTTAATTTCCATTTTGCTCACCCCAAATGAATGTTAAGTTTTTTTTTTCAACTCGACCACACGTGGATATGTGCCTAGGAACGTACAGATACCCGAAATATCCATTTTGACGATCCCCGAGTTAATTACAACGAGTTTTCTCGTGACGTCTGTATGTACGTATGTAATGTGTATATGTGTGTATGTATGTCGCATAACTCAAGAACGGAATGTCCTAGGAAGTTGAAATTTGGTACGTAGACTCCTAGTGGGGTCTAGTTGTGCACCTTTCTTTTTGGTTGCATTCGGATGCTCCAAAATGGGTCTTTTGCGCCTTTTTGAGGGAAATCCATTGTTAATTTCGATGTAAACTCAAGTGGTGTTACAATTTGGCGGACACTTGGCGATATATCGCCAGTCTTTCGGTCACCAAGTTTTGTCGCCAAGTTGGCGACAAATTTGGCGATTTGTTTTTAAAATCTTGTTTTAATTTGGCCACTGGTGGTGATATTTAGAGAGTAAACTACTGAATCACATTAAAATTGCCAATGAGGAAATGACATTAAATTGGAGTAAAAGGAAGTGATGTGATACGCACATCAGCTCGTTTCTTTTTAATCATTTGAAAGAAACAAGTTGGTTAATTTGCTTTGAACTGCCTGAATCTCTCTTTTTTGTGTCATTGTTTTTGAGGAATACACAAAATACACAACTTTTAAATGCTTCTTCACTATACAAGTTTAAAAAAGTTCTGTTACCACTTGTTTTCAGGGTTTATTATTTATCTCGAAACTCCGGTTGACTCCAGAATGTTAAAACAAAATTTTCCAAAAAAGAATTAGCTGAAATGGAAATCAATAGAAATTTTATAAATCACGAGGTGTTGCTCGCTTTAAGCGAGGTTTGCTCTTTAAAAGCGAATATTGCTCCTATAGACTTAACATTGTACCAACCAAGTACTTTTGATTTCCCCGCTCAATCCAGGCTCTCGTTAAATCAGGGGTCGTTATAACAGAGTTCGACTGTATTGAGGAATAATTTGGGTGACGCCTGAAACTTTTTCCACTTTCCTAAACAATAAACCATAGTATTACGTAATAAAATAAACTAGAGAAGTGGCAATCAAAATTGCATAGTAAAGCATGTTTTTGAACGCGTGAGCTATTTGTTTTCCTGTCTCCGCTATCCCAAATTTGAGCTCTTAAAGTCCACCGAAATTTTAAGAAGACTTACTAAATTGAGCGCTTGTCGGTAAATAATGGGAGACATTTTAATAAGTTTCGTAGTTGGATGTTCCGCCACGGGCAGACGGTGAAATCGAGTGTACTTTCAACTTCTTGTTTAGTCTTTAAATTTGACGATTTTCTTTAAATTTCGGCGTGCATCTCGAAAACGGGCTGACGAGTACACAGTTCTTGCGTCATGCTATTTCGTTTGCGCGCGCGCATCCTATTTCTACCTTTCCCCCCCTTAAATTTCACTAATCGCGTGCTTTTATGGTAATATTTTACCATTTTTTTTTCAGTCCTAGCCAATGATACATAACTTACGTTCGACGAGCACGACCGGTTGGTTAATCACGTGCCAGCAATGACATCAGTGGTTATTAACCGGTTTTTCACGAACCAATGCTTCATCGAACGCTTTCGGTTGATCACCGGTTAGTTGCGCAGACATGACGCAGACGAATAACACGCAGGTGATAAATACATATAATTGGTCAAAAATGTCACGTGGTTCCATCAACCAATCAACCAGCTAGAGTTGCTGTCAAACGGTAGATCAACCGGTCAGGCTCATAAAACGACATCAGAAGCAACCAGTTAACGGGTAACTCTCAAGAACGCTGCGGTTAGGAATCGGTTACTCACCGGTCAACCGGTGAGGTTCATCGAACGCAAGCATAGTATTTTCTTTCAAGTGTTCATGATTCTTGACGCTCAGATAGAAAGAGGCTCAAAAATTCTGGCAGATAATTGTAATAAAATCAGAAGTTGTTTGTTGGCTGCTCTTTGAGTTCGTTTTGAAAGATGCTTTGTGCAATGACAACTGATTTCGTGATGATTGCTTCTCTTCACGAAAACAGTCACATTCTTTCGAGGCGAATTCTTTCTTCAAATCTTTCGATTGCTCTACATTTAATTCCATTTTATGCTCAATGATCCAACTCTAAATCATTCGGGAACATAACATACTTTTTGGCACAGCGTTGAACTTGGTAGCCAATACGGATTAAAATTTAAACAATTAATCATTCGAGTGATGTCTCAAGTTAAGAAGTGAAAGTACAGAAATGACTTTAACATCAATATAAATATCATCTATCATGTAAATAGCTTAAAATAGATATGAAGTAGGAAATCACGTGATAAGATGAATCAATGAGAGATATGAATAAAATATTAATTATTTGAGTAAGAAAGTTTGACATTTCGAGTACGGAAGCTTCACTTGAGCTTCTTGTTGTGCTCTCGTAATCGTGACCACATCATTTTCGAATCTATACAGTATAAGTCACGAAAGGGTCACAAAGGTTAAACAGATGAGTATTGTATAATTAGAAGATCTTCTAGCTGGAATGCTTGAGTTATTTGTTTTTCTAGTACCAAACTGTATGGGAAACAAGTAACAAAAATATCTAAGACATTTTTTTTCACTCTAAAGTTGTGTGTATACCTTCATTTCTGTGCACACATTATTTGATGTGACATTTTTGCTTTTGTGTCAATATGGTACAAAGTGCATTAAGATATTTTTCTGCTTTCTTTTATCATTTTACTTCATTGTAATAATTTTTGATGCCGCAAAGAGGTTTCTTAATGTTAACTTTACAGTTAAAAGGAGCGATTTTTGAACTACAGCTTTCCAGGAAAAATCCTGAACGCAGCGTTTCGATTTTTTCTATAGTATTAAGAAAACTCTTATTATTATTATAAAAAGAAATCCTTGGGATATTCTAAACTATCTCGTTTAAAATAGCATTGGCCTTAGTTATAATACGTATCTCCAAACGTTGCGCTCATAATTTAACATTAAAATCTTTTTTCGATACTTTCTTTTTTGGGAAAAATATGATCGCTTATGAAAAAATATATCGTTTCGATGATGAAAAGTAAATACTGCATTGTTTACTCAGTTTTTTCCTAAATAATTCCCATTGCAATAAATATGTCAGTGTCAAAAAGTGCCTCGGAAGTATCTAATAAAGAAGAGACATTCCTAAACGCTAATTACAGTTGCTTAATTTACAAGTTCCTAAAGTAATATTTCTTTTTTTTTTCTTCGAATCACGGCACCCCATGTAGTAACTCTGGTTTTGATCAATTATAGTAGAATAGTTGAATGATTTCTATGCAATTTTCGTTGTCAATTTTTTTTTATTTTTGAATTGGTTTTAGCTTTCCAAAAATTTTACAACGTACTATATCTCTCATCGCAAAAGTCACATTCCAACAGAAAAATTCTATGCATCAGAACCAGGAGTAATTTCATCTTTCTTTTACTAGTAGATCAAAACTGGATAGCAGTTATTTTTAGTATTGTATAATTAGAAATTTATCAATCATTATCAATTGAGGGAGGAATAACTTTCAGGGGGAGGGGAGAAGAGGGGCGATTAATAAAAGCATGCCCAGCTTAAAATACTTCATTGGCAAGTTTACGTGAAGATGGGCACGGGTGCTGTGTGGGGCAGTCGAAACAAGGAGGCAATGCTGGAACATTTGCCATAAAATTTGTAAGAAAACAAAATCGTTGAACCCCCCCCCCTCCTCCCGCGAAAATTGGAACGACGTCATTTCGGAAATTGTTCGTTGAAATTTATCATTTAATCAATCGATCATTTGTCTGCATTACAATTGCATTCAAAGTTCGTAATTCAAAATTGTTTTTCTTATTAAAAAAAATGCCAAAAGGTTAAACTTAGTCCCGAGAATTGATGTTTGATACGTTGAAACTGTTCAATAAGATACTTGAGAATGTTCCCTTGTGTTTATGTTTTTGCTCCAAAAGTTCTTTACAATCAAATGTGTCCTCCCTGAAATCAGAATTTGTATAATACATCATTGTTAAGATCTTTTTTGCTTAACACTCAAAATTAAATTAAAGAAAAAACTGTGAAACGTTTGACTGAAGTGTGTCCCAGCGAATATGTTTTTAACTAAAGCAAGTTTTGTTAAAACCAGAGAATATTCTAAAACGTAGCTGGAGGAAGGGCCGCGGTCGGTCAACCTTTATTTCCTCTTCTCATAAGAAACATTCATTTTTTTTATTTGCATTTGAAGCGATCAAGGATTTTTTTTTTCTTCTTCGAGTGACTAAAGGTCCTATTTCATTTAATTGCTAATTGAAGTAGGACGCCGATTATATGACTTCATTTGACCTAACTGTCTAATTGTCCGAACCCTCACTTTTCCTGCTTTGATTTAGCAAGAGAAATTGAAACATTTCTCCAAAAGTCCGTTGGGTGCAGTATAAAGACAATGTATATGTGGAATGAAATTTATGCATTTAAAATACCAAGAGTTCTGAAAAAAAAATGAATTGTTCGCTAATAGCGGCCAGACTTAGTCTGAATATAGGAAAATCGTGCGCAAACAATATTTTTTAAATCTTCTCCATCAACTATCCTTTGGTGAAAACTTAAATGTCTTCCATTAAAAAAACTGCAAAGCATGAAAATATATTTAAATTGTTTCTGCATAGTTATGAACGTGACTGAAGTTTCTTGTCCAATTATCCAGACTTATGCCTTATCCGAACTAGGGCCAGCTGCGACAAGTTAAAATAGTTGGCTCTCTTTTCTAAATTTGAAGAACTCTTCCTTATTTGATCGGAGAATGGTCATAATATTTGATTCATGAGCCAAAATTTTAAATTTCTCTTTTATTTTCCTTTTACTGGTTTAATAATGCTTATCGTAGACCGTAATTTGTATGATTTCGCTCATACGTCTAATAATGAAAACAGTTTCTCTATTTTCTCATTTACAAAGCGAAGGCTTTTTACATGTGATTTAATGATGCTGTTAAAGAAGGGGACTTTTTTTTTTAAATCTTCAACTGTAAATCATTTTTAACTGGCGTATCCAGAAAAACATTTCAAAGGGAGATTTGGTTGCTTTTAGTCCTTTCTATGTTCAAAAAAATATTTTTTTTAGAGTCTGTTAAAGTGGGGATTTGTTCCTAAACCTCCCCCAAATCTTTCCTCTTTGTACGCCCCTGTTTTTTAACACGCATTTACAGTACCTTACAGAGCGAGCAATTTTCATCATATTTCAATTTTTCTAGTAGAGAACCGTTGTATGGTATGCATGTGTATTAATACTATTAACGTAGGGGTGGGGACAATTTAGCAAGTATTCCTTAAATGTGAAGCGTTTGAGCGATCAAAAGGAGATTATAGATTTTGTTTGTTTAAATTTGCTTTTTGCGGTATTTTTATAGGAGTCTCAAATGATCGTATTTTTCTGATACTATTAGTATTAAAATTTATTTTTCTTCTGCGCAAAGCGAGCTTAGGTGCCCTTTACCTTTTCATTACTTTATTGTCTCTACTAATAATAAAGCTGAAAGTCTCTCTGTCTGGGTGTCTGGATCTCTGTGGACGCGCATAGCTCCTAGACCGCGCCGATTTTCATAAAATTTGGCACAAAGTTAGTTTGTAGCATGGGGTGTGCACCTCGAAGCGATTTTTCGAAAATTCGATGTGGTTACTTTTCCAATCCAATTTTAAGAACAAAATGATCATAAGATGGACGAGTAAATTATGAAATTATCATAACGTGGAACCGTGACATGGGCACAAGCCAATTGGCGAGATACGAAATTATCATAACATGAAACCGTAACATGGGTACAAGCCAACTGGCGAGAAAATTCACCGTACATTATTTGTAAATATACAGGCGAACCAAAAGACCTTTTGATTTTTCTATTACGGGCAAAACCGTGCGGGTACCACTAGGTATATAGTTTTTAAATGTGCCAAAATGTCATTTGATACTTGCAAATGAATTTTTATAGAGTTAGGGAGGTGGGAAGAACGGGAGAAATGGGACAGCTGCATTTATATAGCGCAATAAATTGGGAAAAAATATTTGCAGCTTTGTCCGGTTGATGTAGCAGCAAGAAGCTAAATTCTCTACATTTACTGAACAAGATAAGATTTTTTTTCTCACTTTTTATTTCTAGATATAAATGCAACTCCCATTTTTCCGCCATCCCCTTCTGCCGGTTCTTCACTAAGCTGGAAGAGGGGGCTGGACACTCGACGTTAAATCCCGGTTATCACAAATTTGCCATTTCAACTGCGCTTGCGCGGACTTAGCTGATTTAAAAAATCTTGCTAAAATTAATTACAAACATTTTAAATTTGTTAATAAATATGAGATGGCAACAGATAAAAATTAGAAATCACAAAGCTTTCATTGATTTAGTTTTCAGGCCTCGGTAAGGATTGAGTTTTGAGTCTTAATTACTAATGGATTCGGTGTCTGATTTTTCTATCAAATTTTTAACCTCTGAAGAGCAGAAATGTAAAGCCGAACCCCACACCTAAATAAAAATGTATAATACTAAGCTGTTTACGCCTAACGTAAAATATCCGCAAAAGACCGATATCTGTACTCATATTCAAATCATTTATGAAGTACACAACGTGTTTTACGTTTATGTTGAATAAATTTTTCCAAACCAATAAAAAAAGTGACATTTTTCTCTTAACATTATAAAGATTATCAGTTATTCATATTCGTAATTTCATATAAAATATCACGAAATCGCTGTGAAAATATTCTAATCGTATTCATTAATTTATTGGGACTCAGCTTAAATATAAACAAGCAACGCGAAATCTTAAAATAGAAAGCCCAAAACCCTAAGTCCGCGCGCAAGCGCAGTTGAAATGGCAAATTTGTGATAACCGGGATTTAACGTCTAGTGGGCTGGACATTTTGATATAATCAGCAAAAACTCTTCGCACGAGTTTCCGTGACCATAGTACAAACCTGCTCCTAGGCAATTAATAACTTTGTTGAATGAATGTTTTGAGTTTATTCTTAAACTAGTAATACCCTCACGGCTTTGCCCGTAATAGAAAATTAAAAGGTCTTTTGGTTCGCCTGTATATTTACAAATAATGTATGCTGAATTTCCTCGCCAATTGGCTTGTGCCCATGTTACGGTTCCACGTTATGATAATTTCGTAATTTACTCGTCCATCTTATGATATTTTTGTTCTTAAAATTGGATTGGAAAAAGAACCACATCGAATTTTCGAAAAATCGCTTCGAGGCGCACACCCCCATGGTACAATCTAACTTTGTGCCAAATTTCATGAAAATCGGTCGAACGGTCTAGGCGCTATGCGCGTCACAGAGATCCTGACAGACAGAGGGACATTCAGCTTTATTATTAGTAAAGATTGACCACATAACTAATGTAGAGAAGTTTAAATTTTTTTACTTTATCCAAAATTTATACTTGCGCTAAAACTTACTGTTAACGCTTACAGTTTATCTAGAAATAGTTTTCGATTTTATTTGAAAAAATACTGATATTTTATTCTTGAAAGGCCACAAAGTAGTAAAATTAAAAGACTGCAACACATCTTTTAGAAATTGAACTTTTCAAAATCAATCCTTTACTATGATTATATTGAAAAAATAACGCAAATAAAGCACAAATTAATACAATTTTTTTTTGTTAATTTCTGCTTTATTTACGTTGGTTTTTCAATTTAATCATATTGCAGCGCAAAGCTTATTTGACCTTTTTCATTCAATCCTTTACTATGTTTTTAAAGAAATCATGCGATGACTGATTTATTTTTTTTCTTCCTCATACAACTTGTAAATGCATTTGCTAAGTCATTTTGTTTAAAAAAAAAAGAAAAGCGGGGGGGGGGGGGAAGCACGTGAACACATTCAACGAAATCAAACACTAAAATGTTTACCGTTGAGGTTAGCTTTTAAGTTTTCATCATAACCCCCCAAACAAAAACAGAAAGGATTAAATTTTTGTGTACCAGTTGAATAACATTTTCACAAAAATTATTCATTCAATTTTCGATGAAACAGTGCTGATAAGCACAGAATCTCAAAATCGTACAATGGAGGAACATCATCGGATTCTTAAATAAGTGAACTTCATGAAAATATTAAGTTGCTATATTACCAGAGATGCATCGAATATTCAGTTAGCATTCGGTATTCTGCCTATTTTGGAGACAACCTGAAGATTCGATTCGGGCGAATATTTTAATATTTGTCTACCAAATAGTTTACAAATTTAAATACCCGATAACTGGTAAACAAACAAAAAATTTTTAAACAGTGAATGAAAGTCGTAGTATAGTACCATAGTGCTACTTATTACATTCGAAGTAATTTTGAAGTAAGAGAAAATACTCGGATGTTAAATTTGAGTTTTGCTGCTTTTCAATTTTTCTTAAATCTTATGACACATTACATGAACCTTATTAAACTCATTTTCCATTTCAAACTCATTTAAGTATGAAACAGAGTAACCAGTAAAAAATGTATTAAAGGTTCATAAATGTGTTAAGTCGACTATTATTTTTTAAGGCATATATAATTTCACAAATTATTAAAAGAGGGGATTCGATAGCAACTTTTTTTTGAGCAATCACGATTGCTTATTGTTCTCACTTGACTGTTTTTGGCGTCTTTTGATTTTTCCCACCGCCACCCACCGCACCATCACCGTCGACGGGCTCCTCACAATGGTGCTCCTATAGTGAAAGTCGTCTCCAGATTGCATCCATGTTCTACACACACGCGCATACATACACAACTACACACACACACCTACACACACATACACAAACATATACACATATACACACGCATACATACAGACACCCACACATACACACACAAAAACATACACACAGACACCCACACATACACACACAAAAACATACACACACACAACTACCCACACATTCATGCCTGCACACAGACACAAACACATATGCCTACACACATACACATACCCCTCAACCCACACACACATTCATACGCACAACTACCCACACACTTATGCCAGCACACAGACACACATGCCTACACACACATACACATAACCCTTACACACGAACACATACCCCCACACACAAACACATACCCCCACACACAAACACATACCCCCACACACAAACACATACCCCCACACACAAACACATACCCCCACACACAAACACATACCCCCACACACAAACACATACCCCCACACACAAACACATACCCCCACACACAAACACACACGCCTACATACACACGCTCGTGATTGCGAAAAACATAATTTGAAGTCAAAATGTCAAAATTCAAAATTTTTTTTTTTCAATTTTCCTTGTGTAGCTCATTTTCTACTTTATTTTCCCTTACCTGTGCATAAGTCAAGATGTTTTCTGTAACCATTTCTCGCCTTCAACCGGAGAAGAGGAGAAATCTCATTAATTATGAACATGAACACAAGTGAGAAGAAATACATTACACCCGAAGTTAAAATTAGAATTTCCTTTTACTATTACTATTTATATTTTTCTAAATGATAGGGGTTTAAGCCGCTCCCTATATGTAATCCATTGTATGAAATAAATAATTGTATTGTACTTCTTTTAGAGCCGTTTAGCAAAACAGTTAGCGTTATCCCAATACAATTACGAAGAATAATTTTACCACAAACAATGTAGCAACACAATCACTTTCACCTTTCCTCTAACCTTTACTCAGATCATTCTCTGAGCTATTAATTTAATACTTAATAACATTAAGCCGTTAATCTTAATATTTGTTCCTACAAACATCCAGCCCAACCCAACACCCGCATTTCATCTCTTCCTCCTACGGCTCATCGTCGCTCCAATAACAAAGCAATCATTTCCATTGTCTGCCAACACGACACTCCTCCTCCGCACAAGGCTGTGGCGGTCGAAATATTCATGAACGTTATAATTTACGAGAGCGGCGCATCTTCGGCTTGTTCTCCCAGATATCAACACCGGAGCACTCCCATAAATGGTCACACCCTATTTTCATCACCCATTAGTTTAATATTTAGCTTTATGATTTTTTTTATGGCGTGGGTGATTGTGAATTATAACATCTACCTTCTCCAAATGAGGCATCATTGTTGGCGGGCATTATTAACCTCAGCATCTTTTACCTACAAATAAATTAATACGCGGAGCTGTGTCATTAAGCAAGATGAGCTCATAGAGTCATAAACTCTGCATCGTGTTGGTTAGCTTTTCCCCACATGATACTTTGTAATGCATTTGAATGCAAAATTAGCTGCAGAAGCTGCAGTGTAGCACTCTGCTGGAAAGACTATCAACACTTTTTTTTTCATTTTTATATTTCAAAATACATTGGGAGCACTTGTACAGTTAGGGAAAATTTTGAGCTGAAACAAAATTAGCTGATGGTCTGTCATCTAAACCAGCGTTTCTTAATTTTTTTTCAATGAGTGGAACCCTTTCAAATGACTAGTTTTTTTGTGGAACCCCTGTTTTTTTTTTCGTAAGTAGTATAGTTTGAAGTAACTTTCTTGAAATATTTTACTTACAGTCAAAGTGAAAATTATCTCTACATAGTATAAAATGAAGTCCCCAAAAAGCGTCTGTGTGTTTGAACTCTCAAAACTCGAGAACTACCCGGCCGATTTCGCTGAAATTTTCACAGTTTGTTCCTTTAAGTCCTGAAAAGGTTTGCAGACCAGTTCGAATAAAATTCGATAAATAGTTCTTTTTTTATTCCAATTTACGTCCAATTATCAAATAAATCCTCAAATATAGGGGTGAAAAATTACTTGCACATATTAATATTACATATCGTTAGAAAGGGTAGAATTTTCCGCGTTCTACGCAATTTGTTTGAACGCTCTAACTTTATTACGGCGGGAGTTATTTGCGTTTTTAGCTCAAATTTTTTTAGGCTTAGCTGAAATTTAGGTACTACTTTCATTATTAAAAAATCAATAAAAAGTGAAGGAATTGTCCCACAGCTTTCTTTTTGACGCCATTCGAAAAACCGACCTTTTTTACTCCAGATCTAACTCGACCTATGGTCGAAAAAATAAGCTTTTATCTCGAAAGGAAAAAAAGTTACAAGCCTTCTTAAATCAAGTTTAAGGAATCTAGATTGCATTCAAATTGTGAACCATTTTCTATCGCATTTTAATTCCTTAAATTTATTTTATTTTGTGTTTCCATGGTTACGCATTTTAAATCCATCTTTCTGGATTTAATTTCTTAAGAGTATTTTATTATTTGTCGTCATTGTTTGGAAGGGAAATCATGATGCTTTTTAATTCATTTTTTACGCCTGATTGTTGAATATACGTCACTTATTTTCAAGGTAGACCGGGCAAAGCCGGGCAACGCAGCTAGTTTCAAATAAAATTTTTTGGTGTCAAAACGTAATATCAAAAATTAACAGAAAATAAATCTGAAAGCAACTTTGAAAACGAAATTTTGTAGACACAAACAAAACTTTAAAGTTTAAAATTTAAGTTTTCTAAAAAGAAAGGAAAATAAAGAATGAGTTTCGTGGGAACCCTTGAGTGATCTCCATGGAACCACTGGGTTCCGCAGAACACAATTTAAGAAACACTGATCTAAACCATCGGTTTCTAAACGGTGGTTCGCGAACACTTGGGGGTTCGTGAGAATTATAAAGGAGGTTCGCGAAGACAATATTACAATAGCGGAATTCCGGCATGCTTGCTGAGCGTTTTTTATTATGATTTATTCATTTTTTTCTTACTCCGTCCAGCCCTCGACGATAGGTTTTAAGGCATCAAACATTACCCGAAGAGAGCAAGTTGTAATAGCCCGTCTTCTTATTGGTCACACCATATTTACTCATAACTAGGCTTGCCAGACGTCCCGTTTTGACCGGGAGAGTCCCGGTTTTCAAGCAAAATCTTGGTGTCCCGGCCGGTTTACTTCACGTCCCGGAAAAAGATTAATTTGATTACAAATGATCAAAAAGGTCAAAAAAAAATAAATAAATAAATAAATAAATAAATAAATAAAATAAAATAAAAACTTTTGAAAGATTATTCAGAATAACTACTTTATCACTTGTAACATTTACTTGTAAAATTACTACCAGATTAGCTAATGAGAATTTTTTAACAAGATTAAAACTATTAAAAAAAATGCTTTCTAAAAAAAGTCCTATAAAATCAAAAGGATATCTATATATATATATATATATATTTTTGTTCCTCATTCAAAGTGTCTTCTCTAACTAAAATATATTGTAAATATTTACATCTTGGAAATGCAATATTTAGATAATCTGCTTGTCATTTTTTACAATTCATGTTTTAGGTTCATAATTAGTAACCATTTATTCACAGCATTGAGAAAAATCTGCCCCATAAAACGCTTCAAAAATCAGTCAGGGACATGCACGACCCCTTTGAATACTAGTGACAATGCGGGGGGCGTGGTTGTCTCGGTGGAACATTTCAGAAATCTGGCAAGCCTACTCATAACCATAGACATTTGCTTTAGGCATCTCTTAATAACAGACTTTCAGCTTTTGTATTTCACTACTATCAAATTAAGAATTTTTTCAAAGTTGACTAAATCTCAACAATGAATAATCACCGGGTTTGCTCTTCGTTGAATTTGTTTTGAATTCACTTTGAAGCTATTATTTTAGTTAGTAGAAATATTTATGCTTTTATATTTTGCGATTATTTGTTCGTTCTTTTCATGAACTATTGAGCAATATTACTAAAAACTTTCTCCCAAATTTTATTGTGTGTTCGATTCATCTTTTTTTCTGTTTGCTTCTTGCTTATTACTTACAAGGACTCTCCAACTTCTTTCGAATTTTGGAAGAGGTTCGGAAAAAAAAAAGGTTGGGAACTGCTACCTTAAGCCCTAAAAACGTGAGTTCCCACTAAAAAACCTATTTCCGTGTCTGATTTCACTTTAAAGGAGCGTACTGTAGATCCGAATTAAGTCTTCAAAATCGGGGAGGGGGGGGGGGGACGAGAGAAAATAATGTAAATGAAAAAAGTTTCACTAGGCTCTTTCGATTTCACCTTTTTTTTTTTTTTTTTCGTTTTCCTGATAAAAAGCTAGCTATGATGTTTTTAAGACTATTGCGAATTGTAGTAGCCTTAACTAAAAGATTGTCATTTAACAGGAGCTAAGTAAAAGTTGTAAAAGAATCATTTTCTTTTACAAAAAGAGTTTCTTTTACAAAAATAATAATAAATAGTAATGAATAATAATTATAAATTATTATTATTATAAAAATAAATAAACTAACAAAGACAAAAGAACGTGCGAGTATTGGAATGCGGAAGCTTCATTTCGTCTTTAATTCCATTAACTCTGACATTCTTTTCCATTGTTTAATTGTAGCAGCTTTTGCATATATGATTTCCTTTAAGAGATGTAGAATTACAATGAATTACTATTACTCCTTTTCGAGCAAGGTTTTCGAAAAAAGAGCGCAAGTGTTGGCATACGGAAGTTCGATTTCGCCTTATTCTCAAAATCGTGACCACTGTCGCTTCATAATTGGAATAAAGCCACGAAAGGTCGCAAAAGTCAAGTAGATGCGTTCTAAACTAGCAAATTGCTAGGTATACAAGTGGTAGCGTTGATTTTCAGTAACATTGTGATCTGTATGTTTTAAACTATGTTTCACGCTACCGCTTTTAATTAAATTTAAGTATTTCATGGGCCACAGTGGCGAAGATTGGAGGGTGGGCAAGGGGGGTGGGCAACCCCCCCCCCACTTTTTATGGTTCATTTATTTATTTTGTTTTCAAATTTTGAAACCGAAATTAGAAACTATAAAAAGAAAACGGTGTCAAAATTTTCTTATAATAATTATTTATTTTACTTTGTAGATATGTTTACGATACATTAACACAAGCAGTGACTTTTATTTTTTTGTATTCATTGTTCAGATATTAGTAAATTGATTGCTTTACTTTAACAAGCCATCCCTGCTTAATGAAATTATTTCCAAGTTTTTTTTGACAGCTCAAAATTAAATAATTTAAGTCTAATTCCTGTTTAAATGGGGGAAAGTTGTTGTGTACATAATTCATCCAAATCTTAAAAAACATGAGTTAAGCTGTTACATTTGCATCAATTATCACTCATATGCTCTCAAAACCAGCCTTAGCAAAATTTTGTACTTTTTTTCTCTTCTTTTTTTTCTTTAATTTTTTGCTGCCGCTAAATATGCTATGGCTTTTAGTTGTCTTTTTCCTTTGCCCTGTCCCCCCCCCCCCCCTCTTTTTTGTCCAATCGCCGCCTCTGACGAGCCAGGATGATAATGGTGTAAGTAAAAACGTTAATGAAGATTGTGAAATTGATGACAGGTAGATAAAGTACATGAAAATATAGTTTGTGTAAATAATATTGTGTTTGATATGAAACATTTGAAACGTGTTTTGAATTATCTGTTGCTTTTATTTATCTTACGAATAGTGCATTCAGTTGTCAAGTAATTCGATTGGCAGTCAATAATTTAAAATCAACATTTCAACTAAATGCACTTTAACCGAGTGAGCAAGTTATATGCATCTCTTGCTACATCATTTGAATAACTTAGTATTTACATGTACCAAGTACTTTTTAAAAAAAATTAGCATTGATTCGGGGGTTAGTCTTGAGTTTTTTTTCCATTTCGTCGCCTCAGAGCAACACTTAAGACATCTAATCCCAGGAATAACACTAAGATATCCTACTGTTGCTCTGAGGCCACGATTTAGTGTACCAATTAAACAAACACACAGGAAAAAAAACCTAAAATACAATCGGCTCTCGATAGCTCGAAGCCTTGCAACAGGAATATTCCTTATCTCGAAGTTTTCATTCGGTCCCAAAATAATTTAATGTTTTCAACACATGTGAGTTACATTCAAGGGCTTGTAACCTATACTGTCAGTTTGAATTGCACAGTAGCTGTTATTAAGAAAATATTTTTTTCTGAATTACAGAACTCTGCTCACTGTCAAATTTAAAGTTTCATAGCATGTTCTAATCAATAGATCGACAAGAAAAAATATAATAAGACTACTAAACAATACAAAAAGTATTTTATTATGTAAAGTATATTATTATTATGTAGTACGTTTACGTTTTATACAGAATATGATGATGAAATTTTAAATTTTCTTAAACTTCAGTTTTTAGTTAAAGGAAAATATTCTCTTTATTTTCCGTGCAAATATTATACTATACCACTAAATGTTTAGTCAACTATTTAGTAAATAACGAATTAAAAAGATAAAAAATAATAAAATAAATAATTAGTAAGTATGTAACAATAATTAACAATATATTTAGAAACTGATTGCAGCAAAACAATAATTATAAATCTCTACATCTCTTTTAACACTTATAATAAGCCTACCCTAATATTTATATTTGCGGAGAGGATATGGGAGCTGTTCACATGTGCCCCTACATGTTGCGTTCACAAGTGCCCGGGCATCTACCTTAGAACTAATTTTCAAAAATAAAGAATTTTTAATTTAATTACAGAATTTAAACATTGGTATAAATTTTTTGCAATAATTAAATTTAGCTTATTAGTTAGTTTAAAACATGTTTTTACACGAAGAAGACAGTGGCAAAAGTTCATCAGTACATCAGTCAAACGGTCAACAAAGAAGGTGTCGCCACAGAAACAAATTGACTCCTTGCTCTGACATTTATGTAGAGTCCGTAACGTGACCTTTTTTGCCATAACTTTTTAATTTACCGTTTGATTTGCAAATTATTTTAATTTGAGCTGGTTTGTTGGTAGGAAAAGATCAAAATAAAACAATATGCTAATCAAACAGTAAATTAAAAAATTATGGCAAAAAAGGTCACGTTACGGACTCTACATAAATGTCACAAATACCGTGGAATGCCCCTACTGCTATTACTTGGGAATTTGTTGAGATTTTTTGCTTGACGTTATCCTAGTAAAACATACCATGATCACATGTGCCCCCTTTCCCCCTACTAATATTAAAATTTTATATAAGAACCTCGCCAGCCGTAACGCATATAAACATGTGTTATGGCCGGCTAGGTTTTTTTTAGATTTTCATTTAATATTAGTTCTAGTTGATATAAACGATCATACATTTTAAACAATTAAGCTTATGATTACCGTTATTAATTTGTCATTGACAAAGATTAAAAAGTTTACCCCTCCCAAATTGACAGGACAGAGTAATTACAATAAAAGCTTTTAAAATGGTACCTTTTAAAGATCGTTATGTTTGAATTTATTTGTTCGTTTCAAAGTTAGAGATGGCTTTTCATTCCAAAATTAGTACAGTTAGGTATAAAATCAAAACTTCATTCAAAATCAGGAGTTTTTCTAAAAATTAAATATCATAACTGTTGCATTGTTGATTCTTTCTATTTCACGAAAACAAGCAAAATTTCACAAAAAATCTTTCAGAGTTTTTAAACGCTTTTCTCTGGGAAATATATCTCCAAATATTAATGTGCATTATTCATTTTCAAATGCACAGGGTTACGACATGGTAAGACAGGGGTTGAAAGTAGCCTATTACAAAGTGAAATGCAATTAGTGAAACATAAGGCCCAAGTTTGCTTGCTTAGATGTTTTGTGGGGTGATAAAAATTAATTAAATTAAAGCAAAGAGTTACTTATTGAACAGCATACGCGTACATTAAAGAAATCTAACAATTTATTACACAATCACATTTTAACCAACTGACAATACAAATTGAAAAGTAACAAAGTACAACTAAAACACCTGAAAAAAAAGAAAAAAAAACAACTTAAAGTGCAGAAGGCAAAAGAAAAATATTTAGAAATGATCAAATATTTTATTCTTTTCACGAAAAATTTCACTAATAAATGCTTCAGGTGTTTCGCACAACAACACCAAATCATTCTTAATCTTTTCGGATTAGTTCTTACCCGGTAATAACTGTCGAATATGAAATGAAGACTAGTATCATTTGCTTTTGACTGGAAAAAGAGAAAACCTAAGTTCCCCTCCAGTTCCTCTCTACCCGCTATGCCGCAATCAAAGCAGTCACATTCTTGTTTCATGTTCTTCCGAATGAATCGTCTG
Source organism: Uloborus diversus (assembly GCF_026930045.1). Taxonomy (NCBI): domain Eukaryota; kingdom Metazoa; phylum Arthropoda; class Arachnida; order Araneae; family Uloboridae; genus Uloborus; species Uloborus diversus. The sequence continues at coordinate 4,463,222 of NC_072732.1, forward strand.
TGATTTACCGCGCTTGCCCTTGAGGTACTTCGCTTTATCGGTGCAAAGAGGAAGTAACTATGTTCCATATTCTTTTTAAATCCTTCCTCGACAATCGGCTGCATCATCCATCATTTGAAGAAGAGCTTCTCTAACCTTATTCTCCACCCCAACTGGGAAGTTCTATTTCATTCCGAAGTTTTGTTTGATTTATGAATATTAAGAAGAAGCGATTATATTGTTTTAAAAGAGGATAAATGAGTGGTTTCAAACTTGTTTATATAATTATTATAGCCTGCTCTGATTTGATATTGGGGTAGGTTTTGTTCATCTAACTTCTCATTTTTCTCGTACAAAGGTAGATGGGTTCTATTCTTAACCCCTTCAGTCGGAATTATGAAATATTGGACCAAAAATATTGATATTTGGTACACAGTGTACTATGGTAAAGGGTATCTTATAGACAAATTTTTGAGTTTGTAATAGAAAAATTAAAAGAGTTACGGCACGTCCAAAATTCCGGACTAATATTTTTGAAATCAATATTTCGTATACAAAAACGATAAAATACCTAAAAAAACTTCTACAAACAATTACAAAACATAATATAAGCGTTTGAAACGATTAATTAAAGATTATATATTTTTTTTAAAAAAAGGAAAAAAACCTCGCTTTTCAGATGAAAATCCATGGTTGGAAAAACGAGCCACTCTCTATCTCTCAATCCTAATATATCTCAGTGTTGTCAATCCCAAAACGAAAAATTATTTCACAGATTATAATAAGCAGAATGTAAAGAGTCAACTAAAGAAAAAATCAATTAATTAAATCAATTATTAAATGATTAGCAGCTGTTTAAAGTGTGTCCGGTATATTGGACACCAGGTCTGAAGGGGTTAATATAACTGACAAATTCCTGATACAGTTCGAATATAACCATCAATATATAAAGAGAAATGTGGGGCAAAGTGAAATGGTGGAGTACTAACTCTGTTTTTAGCGCCACCTGTCTAGTAACATTCTAACTATGTAATAACACATGTTCGCTATTCCAGTGAGGAAAAAATGGCATCTAAAGATCAAATCATACGATCAATTTCATCAATCAATCAAAAAAAAAAATACTACTCATCTTGTAATATTTTGGCGTAAGTTTAAAATTATTTTTTTTTTATTACTAAATGATAAATGTGTTGTGGTTATTATTTTAAATGGTTATTAAGACCTACTAATATACGATGCATTACTTATTTATTTAGCTTTTTATTATTTTAAATGTTTTGTATTGTAAGTATGCGGGGCAAAGTGAAATAGTTCAATTTGTTTACTTTATCGATCAGTTACTAAATCCCTTTCGCATTAATTTTTTAATTAATTTTATTTAATAAATCAATCAGTTTTTATTTAGTCAATTATTAATGAAATTATTAATTTTAAGTTCATTAGTAATTTTTATTCGGAGATTTTAACGTATTAGTTGAATAAAAATAGAAAATATTTGAAGGAAAAATTTCGAAGATTATTATTATTATTTTTTTTCAAATCAAATTTTTTGCAGTGAAGTTTTTTTTTTTTTTAAATTTGCCGAATAAAAATTAAAGTAAACTGTTTGAAGAAGATATGCTCCAAATTTCATTAATTTATCTTTATCAGATATTGACTTAAGAGTTTGAATGCCAGAAATCGGGAAAAATTGCATCATGGAGAGCAACGCGTTTAAAATTTTAAAGATAAATATAACATTAGTTATATGAATTCAGGCAACAAAAATAACTATATATTTCTTTCTAATTAAGATAGAAACAAGACTTGAACGTACTTTGCAGCAGGAAAAAACGGAGAAGTTTTTTTAAATGATTTTTAAAAAAATTGCAAAATTTGGTTATTTTTGTGTTCCGAACCCCCTGAAATTCATATTTTTTCAGTTATAAAATATGTTAGAGTTTTTCACTTTCAAATTTAAAGATTTCGGATGTTATTTTTGCATCAGGTGTTCAAAATGTAAAGGAAAACATTGCATCTTAAAAGAAATGGTGTTCAACTACAATAGGGATAATACTACAAATGAAGAACTTCAATAATAATAATTTCCGTTTTCAAGTAAATTTGAGAAATAAATTAAATCAGTTAAATAAAGGAGTAGTGATATTTTTTCCGAAAAAAATATAATAAAAGCTTTTTTTGGAATACTTTTGATATATTTCGGAGGTGGTTTGAACTAGAACCCACCTCTTAAATACGGCTCTGGTATATTTATCTCTGTAACTGTCTTCGATCTCACTCTACACTTATCTGCCTTTATCTCGCTTTTTTTTTTTATCAATTTGTATCGATCGATGCAAACATTATCTTCAAGAAATTATTTTGTAAAATAAATGTCTCCCCTCAGGGTGTTCATCAAAATCTACCAATCTCTCTTTCTCTGTCTCTATTCTAGAGGGGGAGAGAGAGCGAGAGAATATTAATGAATACTGGCATATATTGGTTCTAAAGTTGAACTCTGTTGATACGAAATGTCAAAAATCCACGAATTTGTTCGTGTTAGCCGTTATTCGTAACAATCGTAAATGAGTGATACTACTGGGAAAAAACGAAGGAATGCTTACGTATATTTAAAAATATTTCTTCTAATACACACATTATGATCTAACTATGAGTACATTCAGAAAAAAAATCATTTATTTCTTATAAATGAATATTTTTGGAAAATATTGAAAAAGGAAGATGATATTCGACAATCGCGGAATATTTTGTAATCCACAATTAAAGATAAACAGTTTTATCTTCGAGTCCACTGGTACACAAATGCACGGGCTTCATTTTCTATGCAAAATATTTAATATTATCTTCTCGTTACGCAAGGGGACTTGTAATACCTGACAAAATGATGAATAATTTCTAAAAAAGAAAATTACAGTGTTCAACCAAAAACATTTTAATTAATGAGGTCGAAAATTTCATTTCGTTTTAGCCGATACTTTCAATTTAATCTACGTATCATGCGTACAATTTTTAGTGTCATTTGATAGCAAACCATTCTTAACGAACAAAATGTTCGTTTTAGCCGTGATTTCGTATTAAACGTGATCGCATTAAGAGAGTTCAACTGCATTTGTTTTCTTTTTCCTCCAATGTTACATTACAGTCGACTCCCGCTACAACGCGATCCGACTTACGCGAAATGGCTATAACGCGATTTTTTCCCCAGTAGATAGTTTTAGACCTAACACAAAATCCTTGCCCGCAACACGAAAATTTTCAAAATCGGAATCGCAGTGTGAAAGTATCGGCTTTGTTATTGGCTACTAAAAATTTTTTTCGTGAATTGACTTTCATCCCTTTAGCATCACAGGCAGCGGAAGTTCCCATACCGTACTAGTCTGAACATAGCTTTGTTTGCATACACAAATATCTACTCTGCATTTTCCGTATTTTTTTCATTCTGAATGCAAAAGTTGATGAAATAATGACACCTAAGAGCACGGTTCCATTTAAAGTTTGTGAAGACAGAAAGAAAAAGAAAATTTCTGACAATTAAGAAAATAATATTCTACAAATAAAAAAAAATGCGTCGAAGGTAGCACGACAAATAGGTGTGAGTGAATCTTCCATATGTACAATTAAAAGTCAATGAAAGGAAATCCGTAAAAATTCGCCGCGTCGTCTATGCAATGTGTAAAAATTATGAAAATGGAAACTGCTCTTGTATTGAGAATAAAAGAAACCAGGAACAGGGATGTTGTCAAGACGGAAGCGTTTTAAAAAGAAATAGCGAAGCAACTGTGTTTAAAAATATGAGAATAACGATTTGATCACACATCATAAATCATCAACATGGTACATTTTTAAAAGATACAATTATCATTACTGGATTTACTGCACAATATTGTTATAGTACATCATTTTATTATTACTACATACTGTACGTACTATACTGGTTTATTTTATGTCTCCCTTTCCCGTTGATCACTGATTTCGTACCTCGTAAGTCTTTTATGTTGATTAAAACAGCTTTTTTAAAATACAAATAAAAATTCAGTTCTTTATGTAAAAAAACGGTAATGTAAGGTTAAGGAATGGTTTAAAACAGTTTGAGGTGGTGTTGACAAATGTCTAAAATAATTAGGTATGTTTTTAAAAAATTTCACACATGCCCTTTTCCACAACGCGAAATTCCGACTTACGCGAGAAATCTTGGAACGCATCCCTCGCGTAAGTCGGGATTTGACTGTACTTCCACACGCTGTCTGTAATCTGTATGGAATGCGAGCGGTCCTCATCGCATTCCAGGAGGACAGCTGTCCGCGTGGTATGTCCGAAGGTGTCAACGGGGGATGACACAGAAAAAATGCGTAGACGGCAAACGCGTGAGGTCAAAGAAGCTAGTGGATTCAATTGTCCATATCTACAACATGAACTGTGTTCGTGACTGAAGAGCGAGCGGACTTGTTAGAATAAATGGGTTTTTTTCCAAGGTCCTTTCGTCTGGGTATAGAGTTGTTAAATTTAAAACCACATCACTTAACGATGTCTACGTTCTAAAACTTACGTGTGGAATTTTTGCATTTAAAATGCATCGTTTCTCGTCTTCTCCCTCTCATTTTTTTGTTAACATCGACTGAAATGTTTTTTTTTTAGCAATCACGATTGCTTATTGCTTTCATTTGACTGTTTTTTGCGTCCTATCATTTTATTTTTCCACCGCCACCCTCCGCACCATCGCCATCGACCGGCTCCTCACGATGCCGCTCCTATAGCGAAAGCCGTCTCCAGGTTGCATCCATGTCCTACACACACACGCATACATACAATACTACACGCACATACACACACATACACTTAGACACACATACACAAACACATACACACACGCATACATACAGTCACCTACACATACAACTACCCACACATTCATGCCTGCACACAGACACAAACACATGAGTACACACACATACTCATACCCCCCACTTACACATTCATACACACAACTACCCACGCACTTATGCCAGCACACACACATACCCCCTACACACAAACACACATACCCCCACACACAAACTCACACGACTACATAAACACACTCGTGATTGCGAAAAAACTAATTAATTCAAGATGTCAAAATTCAAATTAATTTTTTTTCTTTTTTCATATTTTGTTTAAAAGTTTTTCAAATTGTGACGACCAATCCGAAGTGTTTGTTACAAGAACTTATTTGCAAGTTTGCAACGAGTACTTACGAGTTTGCAACTTTGATACCCAAACAGGCCCGAATATACAAGTGCTCGGCCCCCTACAACAAAATCTGTAGGGACAGATCTGGTTGGCCTCTGCAGAGGCCAACAGGGTATATTTGCAATGTTATAAGTTTTAGTGCTATTTTTTTTTTTTTTTTTGAGCAATCACGATTGCTTATTGTTCTCATTTGACTGTTTTGATGTCCTATCATTTTATTTTCCCACTGCCACCCTCCGCACCATCACCGTCGACGGGCTCCTCACGATGCTGCTCCTATAGCGAAAGCCGTCTCCAGGTTGCATCCATGTCCTACACACACGCGCATACATACACAACTACACACACACATACATACACAACTACACACACATACATACACAACTACACACACACATACACACAACTACCCACACATTCATGCCTGCACACAGACACAAACACATATCCCAACACGCACATACACTTTTCCCCCAACACACACACATTCATATACACAACTACCCACACACTTATGCCAGCACACAGACACAAACACACATGCCTACACATACATACACATACCCCCTACACACAAACACACATACCCCCCACACACGCCTACATACACACAATCGTGATTGCGAAAAACATAATATGAATTCAAGAGGTCAAAATTCAAATTAATTTACTTTTTTATTTATTTTTTTTTTAATTTCTTGGGTCTTTAGGCGTCCTTAAGAATAAGGGCGCCCACAGATCCAGGTCTGTACAAAAAGGGCACGTACTTGACTTTTCATGCACAATTAAAGTAGATTAAGTAAATAGGTCAGATGCTGCCGGCTTTGTCTAGTGATCAGAGGAGTCTAATTGCGATGAGGTGGTCCCGGGTTCGAATCCCGGCTCGGGCATGGTGTACGATTTTCTCTCTCCTGTCCTTGTCCTTTTTCTGTGTGAATGTGTTGTTATGCTGTGAATAGTTGCCTACCCTATGCCCTTCCTAGGGTCCCTATGGCATGTGTGTACTGTGGAAGTCGGACTTCACACCAAATTACGGTACCAGGATTCGTACTCAATTTCAGAAATAAAATGGAGGAGTTTTGGAGGAGGTTTGAAGGTGTAAAATGAGATTTTGAAGGAGCAATAATGGGCTGTCCTTAAATCATGCCGCACTTTTTTTCATCATATTTAACCCCTTTGTGACAAAATGTCACCTTACACACTTCACTTTACTACTCCTCTTGTCATATGGATGTGGATAACCTTTTTTACAAAATCGTAACTGCGATTTATTAAACAATTGTTTTTTTAGTGCAATCACTTAATACAGCACTTATGTATTTTTAAATAGTTAAAGTTAAATAATAATTAGCCAAACTGACTTTTGCTGCTGAGAGTGTGGTGGAGGGAAAGCAATCATCATAAAACTTGAAAAAATAGCCAAGCACCATGTAAGCAAATTTTACTTCATTTATGAAATGTCTTAGTCATCTAATAATATTTTCACCTTCAACTTTTGCGACTTTTATGCTCAATTTGTTAATCACATCTTTATGAAACAAATAGTTGTATGAAATTACTACATCAAAATAGTCCTTATACCTTTGACCTTGTGACAATGTGAAGTTGTCGATTGAAGTATTTTAAGTCACTGTCATATAGTAAGATTATGTAGTCTTGAATTAAAAAAGAATTAGTTTTGAAGGAGTTCAAACCAAAAAGAAGGAGTTTGAAGGGCCCTTCAAAACATTTTCCTGAATGAAGGAGTACTGGAGGAGTTTTGAAGGAGCGTGCGAACCCTGGGTACAGTTGGAAAAGTGAAGCAACGCACCCCAAATTGCCGGCCTAGCTGGCACAGAACAACAACAAATAGGTCAGATCGGAGAACTTCGTTTGTCTAAAAGTAATATATTTTGTATATTATTAAGAAGAGCTACATTTTAATTGAGGTAACTTTTTAAATCTTAAAGAACTTTCTTCTGCTTTCGAATAGCCATTTTTTTACCTCTCTGAAACTGATATTGCATGCCCATTTTGAGGGTTTACAAGTCACTCTACTATGAGAATACAGTGAAACCTGTGTAAGTTGACCACTTGCCGTGCACTACTTTAGTGGTCAACTTAAAGAGTTTGAATTATATGATATAGATCTAATTCTGTGTCTGAAAATAACGGCCAACTTAGACAAGTGGTCAACTTAACAGGTTTTACTGTATTACAATTAGGCAGTAAGAAGCAAAGAGATGTGCCAAATTAAAAATTTGGAGATAACCAGTACAAATAGTAAGGGTACTTCTCCTGTGTCTTGGGGGCAAGAGATAGTACCAGGAGCTCTGGTAGGTGCTGGTATACAGGATGATTGAGAGAAACTTCTCAATGAAAGCCTTCCTAGGACCGGAACTTTTAAACGCGTTTAATTCAAAACTTGAAACAATCTACTTACATTCCTTAGTTTTTCACTGCCTCAATCCAAGCTAATGTGAAACATGTAAATAGCAATAATACTGTTTGACCGCGGTTTGTATGTAATTTGGCAATCTGCCAAGTAAAGACTATTCCATCTGAATGAACCTAGCAGGGGAGAAGGGAAAATAACGATAAGATTTTGATGCACGCTTTTTATAATGTCACTAGTGCCTCATTCATTTATTGCATTCCCTAAAGTAAAATAAGGGAAAACAAAAATAGTTACCATGGAAACGACAAAAAGAAAAGAAAATATTTTCATTTCGTTCAGGAACGTAAAAGCAAAATGGTAAGCTCAAAACTTCGTTGTGAATAAATAAATCATGTAATTTTTGCCGTGAGAATATAGATCGAATATACTCTAGATTTAAAAAATGTTGCTGAGAGCAAATTTTCATTTTCACAAAACTTAGGCTAAATAATAGAGAGGTAAACGTGCACTTCTGTAGCAAATCAACCAACACCCCTATAAACTAACAGATACGTCCATTTCCGCCTATAAACCGGATATTAGCCTTTCCATGTAATCGATGGTCAGACAGTAATTACAGGCATGTGTTTCGAGATTGTAAGGAACGTTTTTTCGAACCAACTCCCAACTCACTTCAGTTTTCAATTCTAATAACATTTGAAACGAAAATTTAACTTTTAACCTTTTTATCTCTGAGTTTCTGCATTGTGACTGCTACGAAACATCTCCTAAATTAAGGCTTTCTCGCAATGAAAAGTTTCTTGCAAAAAGAAAAGGAAAACGTGTAATAGAGATTTTCGTAATATGCTGAACTGCCATTGATTTTTCTTTTGATGAGATTGCTCAGTCAGTATTTTTGAAATGATGAATTTTAATTTCGTGAAGTTTTTATTATCGTCAAATAATGTGTTCCAAATAAAAACTCTTTGCTATACAATTAGAATAACGGGAAAAAAATCTAACACAGTGTTACATAATATACAAGCAAGGGGGGAAAAAGAAATAGGACTTAAGATCTTACTGTGGGCTTTGAATAAAAACGTCTTAGTATGGAAACAACAATCTTTTTTTGATAGTAAGTTAAACAATATTTAATTGAAAGTTAAAAATTATTTATGTACATAAAATGATACCAGAAAATAAAATTCTTACTTGCACTTTAACCAGGGTTTGAAAATATTATGATATTTTCGAAAATATCCGATATTTATATATATATCGGATATTTTGATATAAATCCGATATTTTCAGTTGCACAAACTAAAGTCTTCAAAACAGTAACTTATTTTCTCATATTATTATCACAATAAGTGCTTTTAAAATTGAGGTTTCCTTCACAAGTAAAATAAATATTTCATTTTACATTTTCATCAAATTTAATGGAGTTAATTTAGTATTGGCTGTTTTACTCATTTTTTTATAGCTACTTTCACATGGTATATGATTCAGAAATTTAAAAAATATATGCATTAGTCGTTGCAAAGTCATAGGACATTTTATTTAGTTAGGCACTTTTAATTCGAATTACAATTGTTGCATTAATAATAATTTTATGAATGTAAAATAAAAAGGAATATTATATTACTTTGTTACATTGATAATGTATTAATGCATCATGAAAATATAGTACATATTTTTTTAAATATATTTTAAAATATATGAACAATATTACTATGATTAATATAATTTTTATATTGGAAATACCGTAGTTGAAAAAATAAATATTAAAAATATCAAAATATTATGATATTTTCAAAATAAATATCGGAAATATAGCGTGATATATATCATGATATATATCCACTGATATATATCGGCGAGTCCTGACTTTAACAAACTATTTTCCATCATTCTAGAAAAGTCCTAGTAAAAAAAAAATCTAACGTTCGAAGCTTAATAGAAAGAAATCAATAGGAGTGACATTTTTGAGAAAGATTACGAAATTATGAGGAAGGAAAAATAAGGACGCTCTGGACTTTTTTTTTCAACTTGTTACTTAAATTAAAATGCCCTAATAAATAACGAAAATAACCTGCTAAAGACGAAAGGTGACAATGCAAAAGGAAAAAAAAACTATTGAATTTTCATAAAACATTTCATAAAATTAGCCAAAACTTAGCATAGATATAATTTTCCAAAAATTTAGAATTAAATATGGGGAAAAAAAGAAAGGATTAGACGAATAAATAGCTGGAGAATAGTGAAGTCAAGATTGAAACAGAAAAGTTTTGTTTTCAATCTTTAGAATCATAAAGCGAAATGATAATTTAGAGCAATGACTCGAAATAGCAGACAGTTTCTTTTGACTTCTCCTTTTGGAGCAACAATTTACAAGAGAGGACTAGCAAAAGGTTAAACTATTATATTTGACTAAAAAATTTTGAAACTTCATAAAATACTTTCATAAATCCCAAAAATTGAGAATAGAGGAAGTTTTAAAAATTTAGAATTAAAAGCTGAAAAAAATATAAAAATCATCACAAAGTAATCTAATAAAAAAACATGTACAAAAAATAAGCGATCGAGGTCAAAATTCAGATTCAATCTATTGATAGAAGCTAAAAACAGCGTACAACACATTTAAACAATCAGTCAGGGCAATCAGATTTTCCATTACTAAGAAGAGGAGAAAACATAAAAAATCAAGAATGGGGTCATTTCCAAAATTTTAAAAGTGTTTTTTTTTCTGAAATATATGCTTAAAAACATAGAATCTGACCATTTTTTAAATTTCTTTAAGTTTAATATTTTTTAAAAAAATTACTTAAATCGGTGCTCTTTCATCGTTTAACGCTTCTGTCGATGACATCACAAATAATGAAATGCCATTCAGTGTTGCCATTCACGGTCCAAAATATTTAATTCGCATCTTTACTCGCGTGTATTGGCAACGGTATGGTTGATAGCTAGCGTAGAGCGCAATCGTAATTCGCTGCTTGATTATCATAACGTGGAAATGCGGTAGAAAGATGCGCCATAGTGCATCATTTGTGACGTCATCAAGACCACGCTTTGTTTGAAGAATCGGACATTTTAAAAAAATAATTAAAAAATAACTGTTGGGAAAATGAAAGTATTTTCTGAGTCCGTTTTTTTTTTTTTTGCTTATTCTATCAGTTTCAGTGACAAAAAGTACTACTTTTGACTGAAGGAAACAACCCCAATATGGAATCGAGATATAACCAGAAAAGTTCTGTTTTAATTTTTTTCTGTTTATAATGAAGTGAAAAGAAAATTTAGAACAATGGTTGCAAATTGCAGACGATCTCTTTTTACTTCTTCTTTTGTGTAAGACTGGGGCAGGTCTTGATGACCCGCGTAGGAACGTTTCTGTTTAGCTTCGCGTGTGTGCTGTTGCCAAAAAAGGAAACTAAAAGAAAGAAAAAGTAAGGAAGGAAGGAAAGAACTTCAAAATAATTGATTACAACAACAAAATTGTTGCATTAGGACTTTCGCCTGCCCTTTTGTCCTCATTTACTAAAATCAGGGAAACGAGTTTGAAATTTCTTTTATGAAATTTTGTAAGTTTTTGTACATGCGTAGCAGATAAGTTTTCAAAGTTTTGAGGCAGTTTCTGAAACAGTCAGGGAAAAAGTGTTTGAATATTTTTTTCATTTTTTTTCGTTGAGCTACAAATGGAAAATATTAAAAAGCACTGCAAGGCTGTAATTTTTGGAATTTAAATTAATTTTTAGACTAGATTTAATGAGAGAAAAGTGGGGGCAAATTCGATTTTATCTGCCCTTGTTTCTGCAATATTATTTCTCTGATCACTTATTTGATGCCCGATTAAAACGGATAACCCAAGTGTAACAAAATCTTCTCATCCTATGTTTTGCACGTGCATTACATATTTTTACGCAGTTTTAAAAGCTTATCCCGCCATTTCGTCTTTAAAGCGTCAGTAATGCAGTTATGAAGTATTCAGATTGATAGCGTGTCATTTTGCAAGCCACTTATCAATTACTGTAATCAAAAGCCGCACAAACGGTATGCTGATTGTTGCTTCAAAAAAAAAAAAAAAAAAAGAAACCCGAGATAATGTCAGCAAAGGAAACTCAAATTTGGTGCAAAGAGTTTGAAGCAGTACTTTGTCTCGAACTTAAACCCTATATAATACATTTATCGAACTAAATGTAGCTCAAGGGTGCCCACAAGGGAGGGGGGGATTATGGCGCAAGTTGGCGCCATCAAAAAAAAAAAATGTTTTAGGGGGAGGGGGATTTTTTAAAACTTTGTACTTATTTTTTAAATTTATTTTTGGTTTATTTTTTATTTATTACTTTATTTTATTCTGTTCATATTTCATTTATTTACTTATTTTGTGTGTGTGCGTGTGTCATTGGCGTAGCATAGAACTTTTTTAACAAATTAATAATAATAATAATAATTAAATAAATGAATAAAAAATATTAAGAAAAAGAAATAAATGAAAAAAAAGCTAAAAATAAGGAAAGGAAAACGGGGTTGAGAAATTTAGTGGGGTGGGGGTGGGGATTTGCGCCATTGAACTTGGGGGGGGGGTGACTGTTTGCATAGCACAAGTAATGCATATATTTTTATATTGTTTTTTTAACAAAGGTAAAAAAAATATAACATATTAATTTATGAATATTTTAAAGCAACTTCGATGAAAATTTAGCTGTCAAAGGGTTAAACGAACTGTTCAAGCTATGCGATCGAATACATTTTTAATTTTATTCCGTAGATACTACTTTAAGAAAAAAAAAACCCTTCTATAAATCAAAAAAAAAAAATCTTTTAGGAAAAGGGGTTTCATAAAAAGGAAAGTGGGAGACTCATAGAAAGTGATAGAAAATCAAACGCAAAGAAGCAACCAGACTCTACAAAACCAATGACCTCAACCTGTGGATATTTTAATGGTTTTTAAAAGCCAGAATAACTTAGGAGGCGATTTATTTTATATTTTAATGGAAGTTTTAATTTTGCTTTATGACTTTTTGAAAAGTCAGCTAAAAAGGCAAAATAATATATATTATCGCCTAACAAGTACTTCCTATATAACTTTAACCAAATTTGAACACTCAACGGCAATTCCAAAACCAGTTAATAAATAATACGTTGCATGTATCTATCTCTGTTCTGCAATCTTGCCAAAGGTTCTTCTTGAAGCGTGGGGCAATGAGCTGCATTGAACCACCTCTCCCCTCCGAGGCGGATTCGAGCTAAGGGTGCGTTCCCGATTAACAGATAAACCCGATTTGATCTCCTTTTTAATTTCCACTTTCCGTATCAGCCACAACAACAAGTGTTGTTAGCCGTCAAAGACAATTCAAATTCAGCTCGTGTTTGTAATTGGTGAATTCGAGTTTCTTTACCTCTCTTGTGCGACGCTGAAGGCCATCGCTAATTATGTATTCGCTTTCTCATATTCAAATACGGGTCACGGTCAATATCGGCCTGCCATGGGTGTGTGTCGGTAACCGATTTTCATTTTCAAGATCACTGACCGCTGTCCGTCGTCGCAGAGCGCACCCATTTCCTAGCTCGCTGCGAATTGACCGTTTCAGTTCTGCTCCGAGATTTGCTTCATGGAATGTCTGTAGGTCGTAACAAAGTCAAACTTTTAAGTTTGATTCAGGGCGATTTTTTTTACTTGTCTGTCTTTTCCAGTGACCCGTTTAAGCAACCAAGTTTTTGAGCAGTTTATAATGGGGTCGTTTTCGAAGTTTTAAAAGCGTTTTTTTTTTCTTCTGAAAGAGCATTCTTAAAAACATAAGATCTGACAATTTTTGAAATAATTTGACAAAGTTTATTATTTTTCAATAATTATTTTAATCGGTGAGCATATTCAATTTCCTTTTTTACGCTACTGCATATGACATCACAAAAGGTGGAATTCCATTCACTCATGCTATTAGCGCAAAGCGCAATATTTAACTCGCTTCAGAATTATCATAACATGGAAAGACGCTAGACAACAAGCGTAAACATTCAGTGCGCCAGTGGAGAACGCGTCAAAGTTCATCACTTGTGACGTCATAGAGACTACGCCTTGTTTGAAAAGTCGGACAATTAAAAAAATTAATAAAAAGTTAAACGTTTTGAAAACAAAAGTTTTCCCTCGCTCTGTGTTATTGAGCAATCACGATTGCTTATTGTTCTCATTTGACAGTTTTTGGCGTCTTTTGATTTTTCCCACCGCCACCCTCTGCACCATCACCGTGGACAGGCGGGCTCCTCACGCTGCTGCTCCTCTAGCGAAAGCCGTCTCCAGGTTGCATCCATGTCCTACACACAGCGCATACATACACAACTACACACACACGTACGTACACAAACATACACAAACACATAGAAACACATACACACACGCATTCATACAGACACCCACACATACGCACACAAAAACATACACACACATACACATAACTACCCACACATTCATGCCTGCACACAGACACAAACACATATGCCTATACACACACCCCTACGCACAAACACACACCCCACACACAAACACACACTCGTGATTGCGAGAAACACAATTTGAATTCAAGATGTCAAAATTCAATTTTTTTTTTCTTTGCTCATTCTGTCACCTTCAGTGACTAAAAGTGGTACTTTTGACTGATGGAAACAACCCCATTTGTTATGGATTTACGCCATGTTGCCTTAAAAAAGTGCCTTTAGCACTGAAATGTATTTTTTCGCTAAGTTCGGTTTCCGTCTTGCAACAAGAACACACTTCAAAGAACCGAGTATGCAAAGGGCAAGGAATATAAAGGGCACTTTGAAAAAAGCAAAGAAGCGGGTAAGGCAATTTTAACTATGATTGATCTTTTTAGCAGCTCGAGTGAGCCTCCTTGCTTCGTCGAAGTTTCGGACCATTTCTCTCTTTGAATAAATTTTTAGAAAGCTATTAATAGAATACAATCAATTCGCTTTAAATTTTTCTGTGTGTGGGGGGGGGGAGTATACTCAACGTAAATTATACTAAAAGCAGGAAAAACTATGTCCACCTGCGTGTATATACATTGGCTTCCTTAAGTCGGTGGGGGGGAGGGGGCAGTTGACCCCCCTGACTCCCCTAATGGACGGCCCTGGTAGAATGTTTAGCTTATTTAGACTGTCTCATGGCATTTGGTATGTTAAAAGTAAAGCCTATTAACCGTTTTGGTAAAATTATAATTCTATGAGATATATACGTCATGAGTTCTTCGGGAACTTTTTTTTATTAATTAATTTAAATGTTGTAAATGTTTTAGACATAAATGAAAAAATATTTTTAACTTATGTTTTTTTTTAAAGTTGCACAGAAGAACAGATAAATATTCTTCACAAAACTACGTTCTGTTGGAACCAATAGACTAAACTCTGCAGTTATTAGAACATCGCTTTAATGCCTTGTCAAAAAAGTTACACGTGGAAAAGTGCTTGCAACTTAACACATTAAAAACTAGTATGTTGTGGCCATCACGAAACTTTCTTGTATATTTTTCCTTTTTCTGATCCCTCCCCATGCTTGACGAGGAAGCAATATTCCTAACAAAAACAAAATGACACATGCAAAAACTTGACGACCATCCCAATGTCTGAATTATTGTAAAAGCAAAGCAAAGAGCGAAAATTGAAAGTTTTTTTAAAAGCCTTACTTGAATTAATTACAAATATTTTATTTATTAAAAAACATAAGATGGCAACAGTTAAAAATTTTAAATCATTGAGATAATATTTCCGATCATTTCCATTCAATTAAAATCACGAGAAATACGCAGACGTCAGTCTATTACGATTTATCTTTCTTATTGTTGCATTATTAAAGCTATTTTTATTCGCAAAAAAAAAATCGACACCTCTTGGAGCGATTGGAGTCAAAATTGAACCAAAGCCTGTTTACGTATGCATTCACATATATTCCAAATTTCAACCAGAACGTAGCATTACTTCTTGAGATAAGGCACTCACAATGGAAAAAAAGAACGGGCGATTGCGCTACCCCCTTTTTAGCTGTTGACACCAAAATGAAATCAGTTCTTATACCCACTAAGGGCTACTTGTCGAAAAATTTTTGTTTGATTCCGTTCGTTATTTCTTGAGATACAGCAGTCACAATTGACGACAAAAAACGTTCTATAACTCGACCCCCGTTTGAGCTATTGACACCAAAATTAAATCAGCACCTGCTCCTGTTAGGGGCAACATATGGACCAAATTTTGTTTGATTCCGTCAGTTACTTCCTGAGGAATAGCAAGCCCGCGTAACTCAAAAAACGTCCCATTGCTCCACCCCCCTTGGAGGAATTCGCGCCAAAAACCAATGGGCACAAGTTCACATAGGGGCACATATGCGTACGAAATTTCGTTCGATTTCATGCGGTAGTTTTTGCTGTAGAGCGGCCACAAAAAACTGGTCACACACAGACGTGACGCATACACTCACAGACAGACAGACAGACATTTTCCAAAAATAGTCGAAATGGTCTCAGCACACCTCAAAGCGTTCGAATCCTTCGAAATTCGAAAATTTGCACGAATCCAATACTTTCTTCTATATATTAGATATAGAAGAAAGTAAAAAAAACACTTCCAACTTGAGCATCACTTCTAACTGTCGCAGCAAGATGTTTCCCTATTGACCTACGGTTACGCAGTGGGCGTGCAACCAATGGCTTGACGCCCACTTCAATCAAGACGAAAACTTAGTCGCAACTTTTCTGAGCACATCATTGGCTTCTTGAGATTCCTCTTATTTACAATTATTTTGTGCTTTGTTACATGGTTATCCGTGTCATTTTCCCTGTGACGGGAAGACAGGTTTTGCGGCATGCCTGTTGCTTTAAAATTTTATCTAGTGTATACGGAAAATGAATAAGTAAATAATTTTTACAGCAGCTCAAAAATACGCAAAAACTTAAAGTGGAAAAATGTGATACAAGATTATATAGTAGACACCGGTTAAGGTTCGATACTCAATAAAATTGCATCATGAAGAAACAAAATAACGGTTATTATAAATCAACTTGAACGTTTTCGAGTTTGTATATGGTGCAAATTTTCTTTATCATCTTTACTAATAATAAAGCTGAAAGTCTCTCTGTCCGGAGGATGTTTGTAGGATGTCTGTAGGATGGTGTGGATCTCTGGGACGCGCAAAACCCCTATACCGTTCGACCGATTTTCATGAAATTTGGCACAAAGTTATTTGTAGCATGAGGGTGTGCACCTCGAAGCGATTTTTCAAAAATTCGATGTGGTTCTTTTTCTATTCCAATTTTAAGAAAAAAAATATCATAAGATGGACGAGTCAATTACGAAATTATTGTAACGTGGAACCGTAACATGGGCATAAGCCAATTGGCGAGATACGAAATTATCATAACGTTGAACCGTAACATGGGTACAAGCCAATTGGCGAGAAGATTCACCATACATTATTTGTAAATACATAGGCGAACCAAAAGACCTTTTAATTTTTCTATTACGGGCAAAGCCGTGCGGGTACCACTAGTGATAAAATAAATGTTCACCAAATATCATGTAAATGTGATTCATTATGTCATTTGTTTATCTACAAAAAAACATACTGTATTCATTTCATAGCGCAATATTATTTTCTAAATTTTACTTAATAGAAAGTCATAGTTTTATTATTTTACGCATAAAGCTACTAATTGAGTTACAAGCATTAGAGAAATAATACTTTGGACAGATCATATTCAATTTGAATTGCACATATCTTTACTAATAATAAAGCTGAAAGTCTGTCTGTCCGGATACCTGTCCGGATCTCTGTCTGACAGGATCTCTGTGACGCGCATAGCGACTAGACCGTTCGGCCGATTTTCACGAAATTTGTCAGTTAGTTTGTAGCATCGGGGTGTGCACCTCGAAGCGATGTTTTGAAAATTTGATTTTGTTCTTTTTCTATTCCAATTTTAAGAACATTTTCCCCGAGCAAAATTATCATAAGATGGACGAGTAAATTACGAAGTTAACATAACGTGGAACCGTAACATGGGCAAGCCAATTGGCGAGAAATTCATAATACATTATTTGTAAATATACATACGAACCAAAAGACCTTTTAATTTTCTACTACGGTCAAAACCGTGCGGGTTCTACTAGTATTATATAAACTTGAAATATATTGGTGCTTTTTTTATGCTTAAAAGTTTTTTCTAAACCTTATTTTTTGTTGGGTAATCATTTCAAAAGAAAATGCGTAAAAAAATGTAGTGCGTTACGATTTTTAATATTATTTATTCGTAATGGGTATATTAAAGTGCTCAGTGCATTTGTGTGTCAATGTTTGCATTTGTGCAAAATTTTGCAGATAGAAATAAGTCTTTCATGGTTGAACAAATTTTTAATCTAACATAACACATTCAGTTTTTTAAGGTACGGAAGTTGAAACATTTGAAACGTTCCTGCAAAAACAAAAATTCATTTAAATAACGACATTAGAATTTCCTACAGAGTGAGAAATTTAAGTTGTAGAAATCTTTACTTCAGAGCTCTTTCAATACAAAAATAAAATTTAAAAAACGTGATTGTGTTAGGAGACTTGATTGAATGTGTTATTTATTAGACATTCAGTATATTTAATAAAATTTCCACCTAAAAAGACATAAATTTGCAAAGGAAATTTCATCCACTTTTTATTTTTTATGAAGTTTTAAAGAGCCTTTTTGTTTCAGTAAATGAAAATGGAGATTAAAAAAAAAAAAAAAAAAAAAAAAACGCATGGATAAAATATTGTCACGGATAAATCTACGTATGGCTGTATTATAATAACTTTTTGGTGTTGAGCTCAAAACAACTACTAAGTCAATCTGATTAAAGCTAAGTTACGCCTGTTTCAAAATTTTAGCAATTGTGGGGAAAATAATGAAACGTTCACTTATTTTTTACGTACAAATGATAAATAAACCCTAATAAAGCACAAGAGGGGGGGGGGAATGCTGTAAAAAGCTGTTTCGGGATTATAAGGAACTTTTCTATGCTAAAGAAATTAGTTTTCGACTGGAACCAGTAGTTAACTGGCTTCTGCGATTGGCCGGAAACTAATTTTTTTTTTTTTTTGCATTGAAAATTTGTTACTAAGTTCCAAAATAAAATGTGTTGTTTTGAAGGATTTTGAAAATTTATATACCATCAAGTACTTAGGCACGTGTAAATTTGAAAAAGGCTCAAAATTTTTATAAAAAATATATACATAAACAGAGAGAGAGTTACTATATGAGATATTGTATCACATAATATGGGGGGAAAACAAACGTGAAGAAATAGCTCCTACTTATGTATAGATATACGTAAAATAAATGTATTTATACATATTTTTATGAATTACTTTTTGACTTTCACATACTTTAAAATGTTAATTTTTGGATGCAATTCGAAAATTTTTATTTTTTTAAAGTAATATGAAAAATTAAATGCTATCAATAAAGTAACATCTAATTCGTTATTTTGAACTGCTTTTCCTTAATTACACTAATAGTTTCATTACAGTTATGGGGTAAAAGGATAAAGGTTTTTAATATTTAAATCTCTATGTCTAGTAAACAAGGATCTTTTTATTGAGATGTTATTATGAGTGGTAGCTGGTAAGTATGAGTGAAAATGAGGGGGTGGGGGCAGTTGGACAAAAATCTGCTTTGGAAATAGCATTCAGTTATGAAGAATGAGCATTCGGCATAAGTATTAATCTTCGCAGTCGTTTTGCTACAATAAAATATAGACATTTCCTCCTTGGGCAAATTGAGTTTAGTGCGTAAGTATGATTTTTTTCAGTGAGAGACTAAACAATTCATGAGCCTGAGTGAATATCACAATAATCAGAAATTCAATAAGAATTTCTTTGAAGACAAATTTTTCTAAATATCCCTTTCCTTCATTTAAAGATTAAAGAGCTGTTTCGGAGATGAAAAATAATTTAAATGTTCAAATTCCCAAGTGTTTATCGACGCGTTTATTTTTACGGTATGTGGCGGAAAAAAGTTTGTGATATGGTTTGGACTCAAGCCCCCCATCTCTTCTTTTTTATTTATTTATTTATTTTTTAAATTTTATTATTCATTTGCTAATTTTTTTTTTGTTCAATTTTAAGAATATAGAAAACACAACAAGCTGGAGGGAAAGGCATTTAAAAGTAAAAACTCCGCAGACTATAATACAAAAATTATACAAAAGATTGATAAAGGCTACACGATTTTTTTTCGTACAAAAACAAAATTCTGTATTCATTTGTACACGAGCAATTGCAAAAAAAAAAAAAGGAACAGCACTACCCCTTTCTTTCAAGAAGTGTTTAGAAAATGCTAACTAGATAATGCTATTTCCTAAAATTACGGCTTAATTTTTAGCTTTATGTTTATGGTTTAAACTGATGTTTAAAATAAAATGAAATTTTATATTTTTAAGTAAATATCAACTATCTTTACCGTATATATACTTAGTGTTACAGTCTGAATAATTTCTTCAAACAGTTTTACCATGTACTTACGTATGTTCCCAAAACTTCAGAAGCACGAAAATAAGAGAGAAAAAAAAATGCAAGTATTATTTAACGTCACATGTTTTTAGCTTAAAAATATTAAGAAAGGAGCATTTTGAAAATGCTTAAACAGCTTCAAGAAATAATAGATAATAGGTAAGAGAATCACGTAAAATAGGTAAACTAAAATATTGTATCCTACCATACAATATTTTAATAATCACTGCTGTTAAAATATAAAATTTTAAAAAGATAAATGGTCTAAAAAATCGGAGTAAAGAAACAGATAAGCAAAGAGCTGTTTCCGGTTTTAATATTTGCCTGAATTTATACATAGGTTTTTGACTCAATCAGGTTTTTGTTCGATCTTAAACGACAATTGACGTTTTTTTTAAAATTAAGAACAGAAATAATGAGAAAAAGTTCAATCTGTTTTTTATGATTACGTCATTTCATGAAAGATTTGCTTCATCCAAGAGAAAAATTAGTTGTTCTATTAAGATACAGCAAAAAAAAAAAGGATTTTGTTCATTTTAAAATAGAGAGCAGCATTTTGGGCCTGTTTTTCGCGCATTCATTTGCTGCAAAATATTTAATAGTAATATTTTCTCCATCACTATTTCATATTGATTTAGCAATTCCTAATAATTGGTGCTTTTAAAGGCTCACATCAGCTAGTTACCGTTTTTTTCTAAATTAAAGATATGTAGTATTTTTTAAAGTCTTAAAAATGCAGACTTATTTATAAATAAAACATTTTTTTTCAGTTCAAATATTGATTTTTTTTTCTTTTTTTTTTAGTTTTTAGTTCAAATCGTAAGATTTTTATTTTTTTTCATACATTTCAAAAATTTTGTTGAAGGATTACAGTTATGTTCAGTCGAATGTCTTTACAAATTGAGTTGAATCATGTTTCAAATATATTAAATTTTTAATAAATTTTACAGAAATAAATTCTACTGATTCCGAAGGGTTTCACTTTCAAATTTTATCTTTCATGAAAGAATATCAGTAGGGGTACAAATACCACAGAAACTTAAAGAAATAATCATTGGGAGAAAGCACTTTGGAGTTGGTTTTTTTCTGCAAATTACTGCACTAAGATTATGCACTTAAAACGCTATGCGTTCAATTTGTTTGCTACTACCAACAATGCAAAACAAGCAACTTTTCAAAACTTAAAAAAATATGATTAAACAATCAATTTTTGAGACTTCTGAAGCAAAATTGATACAAAAACTAGAACCTGAAGTGAATATCGTAAAACTTATTTTGGCATAAAATCCCTCTTGACTTAAAGAGAAATAAATCAACAAGAGCGATGGCATTTTTTCCCCGTGTGTTTACAATAGTTTTAAGTTTTAGGAAGAGCAATAAAAAAAATCGGTTTTTTGGTCATTTTTAAGCGATGTAACCCATTAGAAATATCAAATTTAAAATTACACTTAAAGGGGCCCGGGACACATTTTGAAATTTTTATTATTATATACTTTAGAGTTTTGAAATTTTTTCGCTGATTCACCATTTATTTAATAAGAAAAATCTTAACATAAATATGAAAAAAAAAAATTTATTTAAATTTAAATAGTTTTTTTTTTTTTTTTTTTTGAATGGGGTTGTTTTAAATTGCTATAACTGAAAATATTCTTGATCAATTTTCAATTTTTTTTAAAAATAAATTACGCACAAATATCTAAGCTTTAATTTTTATCCGGCGATTTAAAAAATATTGATTAAATAAAAAATATTTGAAGAAAAATTTCGAAGATACTTTTTTTTAATCATAATTTTTGCAGTAAACGTTTTTTTTTTTTTCAAATTCGCCGAATAAAAATTAAAGTAAACTGTTTGAAAAAGATATGCTCCAAGTTTCATTACTTTATCGGTTCCTGACTTATAAGAGTCTGAATGCAAGAAATCGGGAAAAATTGCATCAAGGAGAAAAACGCGTTTAAAGTTAAGTACACATTAGTTGGGTGCATGCAACAAAAATAATTATATCTTTCGTTCTATTTAAAATAGAAACAAGATTCAAACGCCCTCTTAAGCAGAAAAACACGGAGTAATTTTTCACATGATAAAAAAAAAAAAAAAAAAAAAAATGACGATTTTTGTGTCCCGGACCTCCTTAAGCAATGTGACCATTAGAAATATCAAATTTAAAATAACACTTAAGTATAAAACTTTTCTAAAACTGGATTACGGTTAAAGAAATTCCAAAAATACTCACGCAACAAAGCTGCAACAGTCCGCAAATTCCTTGGGAAAAAAGTTTAGAGCCACCAAAAGAATGCATCATGTTCCACAACATTAATCGAATGCAATTAATTTTGAGAACCGTTGCCGAAACGAATCAAACGACCAGATTCCACTCGAGAGAGCAACTCAACACCGCTCCACCTCCTCCTAAGGATGCGCACCGACTAAAACTCATCTTCGAACATCGTCTGCTGATCTTTTTCATCCCCGAATGTGTTTCAGTGGCAACAACTGGCTAATCCGGTAACCTACAAAAGGGGGTTGCCATAATGATGACCTCGCCAAGCATTGTATAAGTTTCATAACGGAGCCTAATAACTCGGAATAATCTGTAACACTTTTTGAGAAGATACTTTTTCGTTCGAGACATTTTTCTTTTCGAATCTGACAGTTTCTTTTCATTTTTGTCCGTCCATTTTTCCGTTTTATAAATGACTTGTCATAATGACTAATTAAGTGACAAAGAGGGGCTTATTATAGAATTGTTGTTGTTGTAAATGGTGGCAACGTCTCTTTTCTTCTCTTTGTTGGAAGTAACTTGAAGTTTTTACTTTTATTTTTCGGAGACAGGAAACTTTTTTCGGTCATTAGTGGCGGAATTACAAAAGTAGTCCTCCGATGTTATATTGCACCGATGGGTAAAAGCATAGCTGCAGAATCGGAGTCAAAGAGTCGGAGGGTAATCTAATTTTGGAGAAAAAAGAGTGAGTCGCTAAAAAAAAAAAAAAAAACTGCTGGCTTTTTTTTTTTTTTTTAAATTCGTGTTACTGATTTTTGTAATTTTCTTTTCATTTTATAAAATGACGCCCAGTTCATTTAATTACTTGTTCGGCTGTTCTTCGCACGAAAATGGTATGTGCACATGAGTTCAAAATGAGAAATTGCTTCTTAAAGTTTGACGCCTCTATGTATTTGATTCAGAACCCACTTTTTCAGCAGTTAAAAAAAAATCTATATTTTTCATTCACAAACTACCATTAAGCATTGTACATCGGTAAATTGAACACAATAACTCATATATTCAGTAAATTACCGCCCAATAGCCAGGGCTAAAGCAGAAATACATGAAATACACCGCCAGCTCAGCCATTTCCATCCGATCACTGCAGTTTCGTGCTTATTAGCACTCATCAGCCCGGCATAGGAAAGTGACTGAGCTGGAGATTGTATTTCTGCTTTAGCCCTGGCTATTGGGTGGTAATTTACTGAATATACCATGCCTTGCCTTCAATCCTCGAGTTGAACCGAACCATTGCTTCGGTCACTCGTCTGCTCTGCGCTAATTCTATGTTAGCTACCAGTTTGTTTGGCACTCTTGGCTTCCTTAAGAGGTTTTCCATCTCCAGCTCAGTCACTTTCCTATGCCGGGCTGATGAGTGCTAATAAGCACGAAACTGCAGTCCTCGGCTGGAAATGGCTGAGCTGGCGGTGTATTTCATGTACAATAACTCATGTTTGTTAAGAAGTGCAGATACGACTTCTGTGCTCAGGACCAGCATAGCAATAAGAAAGAAATTTTAAAAATAAAAATTGAATTCTTTCGTAGTTTTATCTACCTGTGCTGACAATTGAATTGCTTATTTTTAAAACTTTTCTTTTTCAATTACATTTGCCAGCACCAACAAGCAGTTTCATTAGATAATATTTCCTAATAATTATTAGGAAATATTATTGGTGGTTTTTGAATCTAAAGTTATTAGTCACATAAAAATAATAATATATACTTCGTTTTCATTTATAAAAGAGCAAAAGAAGTTAACTTCCGAACATAAAACAAGATCACTAATTAAAATCTACCAACTGTATTATTTTGCACCAATTTCGCACCATTGGCTTCGTTGCTATCCCAGGCTTAATCAAAATTACCGCATCTAAGTTTTTTATGTTAGTCCAGAAAACAAGTGTATCTATGCAAAATCTAGTTTTTAAATTCATGAAAACCAAATCGAGTCCCGACTTACGCGAGGGATGCGTTCCAAGACTCCTCGCGTAAGTCGGAATTTCGCGTTGTGGAGAAATGTATGTATACATTTTTTTTTAGAAGCATACCAAATTCTTTTAGACACTTATATACACCCCTTAAACTGCTTTAAAGCGTTCCTCAACTATGCACGAAAGTTTCTTACATAAAGAACTGAATTTTTACTGTATTTAAAAAATAAAAACTTTTATTTAACATGAATAAAACATGAAATAAATTTGTTCAAGCATATCGTAAATCTTAGTTCTTTTTTTTTTTTTTAATCATAAACTTTCTCTTCACATACTTTAGATGAAGGTACCACTAAGGTGCCATTATATTTCATAAACTTTAATATTTAGAAAGAAAAAAATAAAGAAATGAAAGATGCTGAGAGTGGTTATTTGATGCACTAACGACGCGATGCGTAGACTAGTTTGGTGTGGGAATTTTCGCTGTCAGTGATGCTTAAAGGGATGTAATAACATTCACGAAATCAGTATTTAGTAGCCAATAACGAAGCCGATACTTCCTTCCAAAAAAATTCGTGTTATGGACGAAAAACTCGTAATGGGCTCTAAAATTCGTTACTCATGAAAAATTCGCGTTATAGCCATTTCGCGTAAGTCGAATCGTGTTGCAGCGGGAGTCGACTGTATAGCATTGTTGATGTGGTGCATTTTCTTGCGTCAAATTTAGGAAGATGGTTTGGGTAACTTTCCAAAAACCTTAATGTTCTTGAATATTTCATTTTTATGCCAAAAAATAGGGCTGTATCTCAGATGAATTTTAGCATATAAATCAAGGTTATACGGTTACTTTTGTGGAAATTATTCAATGAAGTTAAAAGGGCTCACAATGACTTGTGTCCGGAAATTTAATTCTATAGATTAAACGGTATTTACCGTGTAAAGTAATATCAATAAGAAATTTTGGTTACCTCCTGCCCCCCCCCCCCCCAAAAAAAATCATGAAAGCCAATTAGATTTTCAAAATAATGTCTGAAAATAGGGCTGTTCCTTGGTATTTCAAAAAAAAAAAAAAAAAAAAAAGACATAAATAAATAAAAAACGGAAAAAAGTCAATCGAATCTGTGAAATATTTTTGAAATTATTTCTGTTTCGCTGATATTCTGAAAATTGCCAATTTTGAGTTGATTTTGAAAAGAGAGAAAAAATGTTTAAAAATTACTTTTGCAATATTTTTTGTCTATTAGTTGTAACTGCAGTAATTTAAAAAAAAATGCGACACATGTGACGCTTCAGAGTTGCGTGACTAATTTGAAATGAAATAGCTCTATTTATTTTTGTGTCGGAGTCGGGAGGCGGATTCGGAGGCATCCGACAAAAGAAGTAGAAGTCTGTGATTTCCCTTCCGACTCTGCAACTCTGATAAGTGAAAACGTAAACTTTTTCGCTTCTCAATTTGATTTTTGAAAATGCAAAGCGATAAAATAACTAAACGAAAGTAAAGTAAGATAAGAAATAACAATGTCAGAACGCACAAATTACAGATTACTGCAGAGATCTTATTAAAAACGAAACTTCTTTACTGAGTACACGTTTTTAAATGAAGTTTTGCCTGTGTTTCAACTCTTATGCAACAGCAACACATAACAGAACATTTTCCTGCTTTCAAACAGTTCCTGTCAATGAAGCGTTCTGAAGAACAACTTCCCCTGCCCCTCGATACCCCCCAGCAGATATATGCAATTATAAAATTAAGTTGCATGACTTTTTTTTTCGCAGAAAATTTCGTTAAATAAAAGAATCGAGGTCAAATATGATGCTCTTTAATAAAAACCGTTTTCCCTTTCCCCAAAACAATTTCCATTTTCCTCTCCTTTCTTTGCGTTAAAGAAGAAAGAACACAAAAGAAAAGGAAACGTTTGATTTTTTGAATGAATCCAAATAAAAACTCACTATCAACAGTGGTCAAGCGTGCAGTCGTAAAGAAGCGAAATTGTTGTAACGCGTCACGCGGGCTCTGAGACAGACGAAAAAGCAATAAAATGTTAGGTGTGAGCCTCTGCAGAAGGATAGTGACCTCTCCACTCCGCTCTCCACGACGCGGCAGAACATTCTATTTATAAAACGGCGTCTGGCAACAGCGAAACTGTCAGAATTATAATAAAAGCATTGTAGCGAAATTTCGAATAAAAGGTGTTGTCGTCGTGTTTTAAAATGCGAAGTGGGCTAAATTGTTGCGTGACTTCTTATTGCGCTGCTGTCAATAATTTTGGGGCAGAACAATGCAGTGCTCCTGGGGGGAATGCTTTATTATTAGCAAAGATTGGAAGAGGTCGTGCGCTCGAACCATTTATTACGGGCTCTAAGTTTGATTTTGATTGCAGTTTAACTCCTTTTAATAAATGCATTTTACGTGTCCATCAAGGATTGAGTTAAAAAGAGAAATGGTCTTCTGAAAATTGAGTAGTGTTTTCTTAACTGTGTGTTATGACACATAGATAAATCAGGAATTGTTTTGATGAGTCACGATGTATTATTGAGTCTCGAGTCTGTTTTTGGTGGGTCACGATGTACTGGTGAGTCGCGAATCAATACTGGTGAGTCATGACGTGCTAGTGAGTCGCGTGTTCATTTTAGGTCGGTCGCGACATACTTGAGTCACATCTCGACTTTTAGTGAGCCATGATATACTGGTGCATCGCAAATCGATACTGGTGAGTCATTATGTGATAGTAAGTCACGCATTAAGTTTAAAGTCGGTCATGACATACTAGAATCACGTATTGACTTTTAGTGGGCTACGGCCTACTGGTGATTCACAAGAAATTATTAGTCCCCCAAAGCATACTAGTGAGTCGCGAATCAATACTGGTGAGTCATGAATTCATTGTAGGTCGTTGGCGACATACTTGAGTCACATCTCGACTTTTAGTGAGCCATGATATACTGGTGCGCCGCAAATCGATACTGGTGAGTCATTATGTGATAGTAAGTCACGCATTAAGTTTAGGGTCTGTCATGACATACTAGAGTCACATCTTGACTTTTAGTGGGCTACGGCCTACTGGTGAGTCACCAAAAAAATATTGGTGCCCCAAGGCATACTGGTGAGTCGCGCGTTCCTTTTAGGTCGGTCGTGACATACTTGAGTCACATCTCGACTTTTGGTGAGCCATGATATACTGGTGCGCCGCAAATCGATACTGGTGAGTCATTATGTGATAGTAAGTCACGCATTAAGTTCAGGGTCGGTAATGACATATTAAAGTCACATCTTGACTTTTAGTGGTCTACGGCCTACTGGTGAGTCACGAAAAAATATTGGTGCCCCAAGGCTTACTGGTGAGTCGCGAATCAATACTGGTGAGTCATGACGTGCTGGTGAGTCGCGCGTTCATTTTAGGTCGGTCGCGACATACTCGAGTCACATCTCGACTTTTAGTGAGCCATGATATACTGGTGCGCCGCAAATCGATATTGGTGAGTGATTATGTGATAGTAAGTCAAGCATTAAGTTTAGGGTCGTTCATGACATACTAGAATCACGTATTGACTTTTAGTGGGCTACGGCCTACTGGTGAGTCAAAAAAAAAAAAAAAAGGTGCACCAAGGCATACTGGTGAGTCACTTCATACGACTGGATTTTTGAACGAATTTGTAGTGGGGTACGGCATACTGTGATGAATCTCGGCGTACTGGTGATTCGCGAATTAACTTTTGGTCAGTTACACCGCACTGATGAGTAATAGTAAGATTTTTTGTAGACAATTGAATACTGGTGAGGCACCAATTGATTTCTAATAACGTCTCGATATATTGGTGAGTACCTGATCGGTTTTTGGTGAGTCGCCACCAGAGATGCACTTAACGCATCTGCAAACATAATTCTTGCACTGAAAATGCCTCTAAAAATTCAGTGAAGCATTTCGCACTCTTTAAGTTTTAAATAAATGTTTAGCTTTAAGAAAAATGGAACTGATCACTATTTATAATCTTTAATGTTTCTGTATAATTTCCTTTACTGAATACAAGTAACAGCAGGAATGAATTGAATGCAACTGAATAAACATCATTATGACGTTTCATCCAACTTAGAAATATCTTAATTAATCTAAATACGAAAAATAAATATTGATGCAAGCAATTCTGTCGCAGCAGAAGTTTTATTTCAAGTTGTAATAAAAGATGTTTGGGTTGTAAATTCTTTCCTTGACTGCCCTTTCTAAATACAAAAGAAAAATCAAAGAATCGTTTTCAAAAGAGAGAGAACAGATTTAAATATACTTAAAATAGTTATCTTTTCTGTGCACGCTTTATTAATCGGTGTTAAACATACCAGTTTTTCTCTCCAACCTTTATTTCCTGTTTCATTGCATCACTAGTTGTTCTCAGGTTCAACGATGCGTTATATCGGGTGAAAAGAGACGATGCATCTTCTTCTCTGTCGTCATAATGTATCGTTTGGTGTATATTTAGACTTCCAGCCCTGACCAGTTTCGTTACGTTTTGTCTCATTTCGGTTGCGTAATTAACGCATGGTAACTCTAACCGCAGACAATTGATTTTTCTGTAGTTCAACGTATCGCTAGAACCAATTCTTTTCATTTAGCCGATTGTTTACTTTCACAAAACTAGATTGAAACTTCACAAAGCAAAGAAGCAATGCATAAAAAATTCCGATTGGCTTGTGCTAAATTAGCAGTAGCATTGAAGCGCACATTTTGATAGCTATTTCAGTGCAACCCCTTTTTCAATTTTACTACACTCGCTCTAGAAATGATGTCTTGAAAAATGACATCAAAATAAAGGAGTATTCTTTTCAAATACAATCGCATTAATTGAGGAAAATATTTATTGTAGTGCTATAACTTCATCAAATCATCCTCCTACCTTTCTTCAAAGAATGAACGCCATTAATATTGCTCCCGATTTAGCTACCTTTTAATTATGACGTCTGTTGGACGTGAATTTGTCAACATTTTGGTCTGAAAAACAACCTGTTTTTGAAGTTTTAAATCTTTCTACAACAGGTTCGAATTGTTTTTTATCGACTGAAACTATTTTGGTTAAAATAATAAGCGAAAGCGGTCAACCTGCTTATTATTAGAATCGGAACTATTGCTGATGACGAGAGAGATATAATTTTCAAATTCGCTCTCTGAAATATATTTTTCAAAGACACATGGCATGAGGGGAGTTAAAGTAAGTAGAAGGGAATTCGAACATGTGTATGTATGCGTGTGTGTGTAGGGCATGGATGCAACCTGGAGACGGCTTTCGCTATAGGAGCAGCATCGTGAGGAGCCGGTCGACGGTGATTTTGAGGGTGGCGGTGGGAAAATAAAATGATAGAGGACGCCAAAAACAGTCAAATAAAAGCAATAAGCGATCGTGATTGCTCCAAAAAGAAACATTTGATCCAATGAAAGAAAAAAAACCAAAGTGAAATAAATTTAAATTTTAAAAAAATCCAAAAAGATTTAAATTTTGAATTAGGAAATTGTTTTTTTATACACGTTCAAGGGGAGTTTTTACACTTTTTCTTTTCATATATCAAGATTATTTAGATGAGTCACATGACACAACTTTTATTTTCAAGATAGACCGTGCAACTCCGGGCAATGCAGCAAATTAGAAATAAATATTTCCCACAACGCAAATCTAAATTTGTGCACATCTCAGAAAAGAACAGTGCCTGTTAGCAGTCAATATGGTTTGACAATTTTCGGATTTCAACTGGAGTTATTACAAAATAAAATGCGGCAGATCTTAGACTGATCTTTGTAGTGGATTCACTTGGAAAAAACTAGAGAAACAAAAAAGGAGTTTCAGTCGGACACCCCCCCAGGGCAGGAAGCTTGAATATCTCTCTTTTCAACCCAAATCCCAAACTTGTGGCACCAAAGAACAAAACGAAACATCATACAACGTTTCAAATGTTCACCGAACTTGTTTTTTTGTCACACACTGAACGAAACATATGGTTTGTGGATTATCCTTGCATGTCGGAAGTAATCCGATTATCCGGTTTTCACACTTTCGGAAAAAAAAACCTTAAAATCTTTGAAATGATATCCGTTCCTTTGTAAGAAGAACAAACCGCTGTTCAATCTAAAAGAGTTCAAAGAAAAAAAAAAAAATAATAATTTGAATTTTGACATCTTTTGAATTCAAATTATGTTTTTCGCAATCACGAGTGTGTGTGTGTATGTAGGCGTGTGTGCTTGTGTGTGGGGGGTATGTGTGTTTGTGTGTAGTGGATATGTGTGTGTAGGCATGTGTGTTTGTGTCTGTGTGCATGCATGAATATGTGGGTAGATGTGTGTATGTGTTTGTGTGTGTAGGTGTCTGTATGTATGCGTGTGTGTGTATTTGTAGGTGTCTGTTTGTATGTATGTATGTGTGTGTGTGTAGCATATTGACGCAACCTGGAGACGGTTTTCGCTATAGGAGCAGCATCGTGGAAGTCGGTCGAAAGTGATGCTGCAGAGGGGCGGGAAAATAAAATGATAGCACGGCAAAAACAGTCAAATGAGAACAATAAGCAATCGTGATTGCTCAAAAAAAAAAGGGATTTTGAAATTTCTAAATACAGAAGTTCCTACTTCATATAAATCTACACTGGGATGCGATGAATTCCGTTTTATTCACACTCTAGTACTGTATAGTAAAGATTCGATTTGATACTGCTATATATTTCAGGTTGCTAGCAGAAGGTGGAAAAACCATTAGGAGCTAGTGCATTTGCAAAGTTTAGTCTTAAATTTAAGAAAAAGGTCTTAAGTTTAGTACAGTAAAATCTGTAAAGTTGACCACCTTTGTAAGTTGACCACCTGTCTATGTTGACCGCTTTTGTCAGGAACGGAATTAGTCTTATCTTGTATAATGAATTAGAATCTCTGTAACTTGACCACCTTTCTATCTTGACCACCTGTCTATCTTGACCACTAATGTACTCCAAATTTGGTGTGGAGTATTGTAAAAAACCCTTTGTAAGTTGACCACTAGGTTTATTTCTCAAAACTTATTTTAGCAAATTATTTTATTTTATTATTATTTTTTTATAGCTTTCCAAGAATATTTTTGATGCCAGACCAGCATTTTACCAACTAAATAAAACAGCAGCATAACTAAACCTCCTCAGGAGTTTAACCACATGGGAAAACTACTAAGAACCCTTCTATTCTCCAAACTTGTTTTTCTTTTGTTGTTCTATTTGAGATTACCTTTTGTACTCTCTGTTCAATGAAAACATGTGTCAGTAGACAAGTACAAAGTATTTTTTTCGAGTTGAAATATTTTGTGGCAACACTGGAATTGTGCTTCAGAGTAAAGTTATTTCTTTCTGGTACAAGGGATTGAGAGATATGACATTTTCATTTTCAATTGCTTTTTAGAACAATGAGAGTCCAGCTTGTTGCTTTTTGTGTTGTAAGTTTTACATAAAATGGCTGCAAAAAGAAAGTTAGTTGAACTTGAGATTGATAAAAAGTATGAAATATTAAAATTAATTGAAAAGGAAAAAAGCCAGCTGACAGATATGGAATTTCCAAAACTAGTTTCTAATAAGTGCGCCAAACTTCAATAAGGAGGTATTTTGTTGAAAAGTAGATCATCATGGTTATGAATGTATTAAACGTATATGAGAAAAAAATAAGCAAAAAAATTGTTATTTTTGATTAGCTATGAATTTTTAGGAACTATTAATATCAAATAACTTTTTATTAACAATGATTTTTTTTTTTTTTTTTTTTGATCAATTTACTGAAATTTTCAGCTTGCATGACGCATTATACGTCATTCTGAGAAAATAACCTCTAAAAATATTTGAACAATATTTTAAATTATTGTTTCAAAGTAATGTTAAGCAATGAAAGTGAGTTGAACAGAAAGAGTAAGTGTCAATTAGTCAAAAAATGAATACATGGTGCAAGAAATGACAAAAAAAGAAAAAAAAATCATTACCCCCTTTATAAGTTGACCACCTGTCTAAGTTGACCACCAAAGTACTGCACCGCAAGTGGTCAACTTACACAGGTTTCACTGTACTCTGTAATCCTTAGAAACAATGTTTTCAATGTGGCATTTTTTACTTTTACAAAAAGGAAGTATTGTATTCGCGAAAAAATTTTGACTCGAAAATCGTCCTTAATTTCCATTTTGCTCGCCCCCGAATGAATATTGAGTTTTTTTTTTCAACCCGACCACACGTGAATACATGTCTAAGAACGTATAGACACCTGAAGAATCCATTTTGACGATTCTCGAGTTAATTACAACGAGTTTTCTCGTGACGTCCGTATGTATACATATGTATGTGCGTATGTTCCTCGCATAACTCAAGAACGGTATGTCCTAGAAAGTTGAAATTTGGTACATAGATTCCAAGTGGGGTCTAGTTGTGCACCTTCTCTTTTGATTGCATTCGGATGTTCCAAAGGGGGTCTTTTACACCTTTTAGGGGTAAAATCACTTAATTTCAATGTAAACTCAAGCGGTGCTATAATTTGGCAAACACTTGGCAATATATCGCCAAGCTTTTGGTCGCCAAGTTTTTTTGGCCAACTTGGCGACGAATTTAGCGGGTGTTTTTTTTTTTTTTTTTTAATCTGAGGTCAATTTGGCCATATTTAGAGAGTTATTGAATCACCTTAAAAATGCCAATCTTGCGAATATTTATCTGTATAAAACGCTTTCTTTGCTTCAGTTCGCAACAAACTTTGGGTGAAGATATTTAAAGTGTTTCTTTGCTCACTTAGAGACTTTAAATTGGATTAAAAGGAAGTCATACGATGCAGCTGGTTTTTTAAATTTACTGTTTAAGGTACGAATTCATTCAGATATGTCTTTCGATTTTCTACTGAAACCCGAACATAATTTAGCACTGACTGACTGTCAGAAGCTCAATTTGTACTTCTTTTAGTCAGCAGCACAAAACTGAACAAGCGCATGAAAACAAACTCTGACAAATGCGCTTAAACAATCGTTACTATTGACAAGGTGTTGCCACCTGCAACACATAATACAAAAAGAGCATCATAAATCAGTTCACGAAAGCACATAAAATGGCGAATAAAAAAAATTGAGGAAACATCATCCCCGTGGGCCATTTTTTTCTATCAATTAATTTTCACCGAACGATTCATCAGAAGATAGGTAATCATCCTCGCAGACGACAATTGGGAAAATACTCGTTCGCCTACGGGGGCTTGTAAAGTATTGTTAGGGAGTGAACCGTGTGCACTTTCTTTTTTGCTCATCTGCTTTCGTTTTTATAGATGTTAATTTCATTCAGGAAGCAATTTCGCGCGATTGCCACTTAGAACGGGTGTTGATGGAACAGTCGTGGATGCTCTTTTTGGGGGAATGGCGGAAGTTCGATCGAAGGGAACGATTTCAATCGGTACTTTTAGTGTAATTATTAATCTTGTGACTGATATGAAAAGCTTAGCAAAGTTTTTATGTCTTAATTGTGATATCTGTGGGAAAATAAGCTGTTTGCTTTGAAGCACTTAATTGCTTCGAAAAAGCAAAGTCCTATTTATTTATTTACGCTTTTTATTTTAATAGTCCAGCTGTTGTATTGATCTTTCGTTGTTTATGGGTTGAAAAAAAGGCTTTTTGTCAATAAGACTCGTAAACAAGAATTGATTTTCCGCATTGGTTACTCTAGAGATCAGCCCTTTGGTTGCCTTGGGTTTGTGACTTGTTAATGATTATCGTGTTGCCTCTGAGTTCTAAAATGATCAGTTTTGGTCTATCGTATCAAGTTCGTAAACTATATAGAGAGATACAAAGCAAACAGACCGATTCACAAAGTATTAAACAATTTTGGAAACGAAGGACTAAGTATGATTTTTAAAGTTAGCAACAATCATTATACTAATCATACATAACGTAAAAAACGTATTTGTGTACCTTAGTGAAAACCGAATTATTCATTTTGTCATTACAATGAAGGTCAATAGAATGTTTCACAAAAAGGGTAACGACCCCGGTAGTTGGCACTTTAAGAGTTTGTCCTTAAACTTACCCCTATTCTCATTACTTGGAGAAAAAAAAATATATTCACTTGCAAATGTTTTTGTATCAAAGAATGCACGTTTGTGTATCTATTTAGTTCACTAAAATCAAAAATATCTGAATTGATATTTTTATAAAAATATATATTTAAGAAGTTACCTAAATCACCGGTCATTGGCACCTGATACCCCAGTGTATGACACCTTGTGATCCAGTAATTGGCACATGTTAAAAAAACTGAAAATCACTTTATTTTTCACTTTTAGATTTTATGCAAAGTTTATTATCATAAAAGACATAATGTCAATTTAAAGTAGGTACTTTTACATAACTTAATGTTAAATCACACAACTTGACGTTGAAAAAGTATTTTAGAGAAATAAAAATTAATTTGGAGTGTTGCATGAAAAAAATATTGAGATTATTGTGTTTCATTAGTCGGTATGCAGTTTCGATTTTACGAATTATAGCTATTTCCACAGAAAAAAGAACATTGACCCAATGATTCTAAGGTAAATGTGACCTATTGCACAACACATTAGTGTAAATATTGGCCCATGTGCCAATTACTGGAGACTAGTAAAACTGATGCACCACTAAATGGCATCCATCATTAGTTCAAAAATCCAAAAAGGGACAACTATATTTCTACCCACTCAAAGTAACTCCTTTCAACTAAACAAAACTTTTGACAACGAAAACTTAAAATATATTTTAAATTAGATTTTAATGGATTGATACGCATGCTTCCCTTAAGCCAGAAAAGAAGCTTCTTTTGCAACAAAAATAGCTGATTTGAGACAAACCACAATTTTTTCTTTTTCCTATGCACTGCTACCATTTAGTAACATGAATTTGAAGTTATAATCTTTATAATCTTATTTTAGGACATTTTTGTTGGAAGTGCCAATCACTGGTGACCTGCCAATTACTGGGGGTGTTACCCTAATAACTATAACATATTGTGAGAGAAACACTTTCAGAGCTGTTAGAATTTCTGTGATACACGCACTCTCGAGGAAATCATAGTCTTCTCGTATTCGCATATGTTATAGAGAAAAAAATATCTGAGAAGGCAGAAGAAAGTTAATTATAGTTATAAAATCAGCATGTCTCCTCAGAAACAGCTTAAAAACCGAACTCAACATAAATTTTTGCTATAAATAGTTCCCCGGTGTTGTTAAGAGTGTTATACTTTTTTTATTTTTTATTAAATTCATTTTATTTCTTATTAAATTCATTGTAGCTTACTGAGTCAGGGGTGTCCCCCCCCCCCAAATTCATTGTTGCAAATCCCCCCCCCCCAAAAAAATCCTCAAACCTTTCTCCCTTTTTTATTATATTTTTAAGCTCTACTTTTCTGTAATTTATTAAAAAAGAAAATCTGAACCCTTTTTAACTTTTTTATTTTTTTTAGCTCCCTTTCTTTATTTATTGAAAAAAAGGAAAAGATTACGTTAAATGGGTTTGAACCCCCCCCCCCCCACACCAAAGTATGGATATGTAGAGATTGTTCCACCCCCCCCCCTCGGGACCCTTACGTAATTAATGAATGGCCCTTATCCCACAATGGTTACCAATATGTTGGTCATCAAGCAGTCAAAAAAAAAAAAAAAAAAACCGCTCTTTTTCTAGTGTGTCTCCTCTTCGTTGAAAACGCCTCCCTTTCCCTCTTATTGCATTCTGAATCGAAAGGGGAGCGATTTCGCAAATAACAGACTCCGCAACACGAACTGGTCAATCACTTCTGACCCGGCGAAGGAAAAGATCAACCGCGTACATATCCCACAGCCAAATTCTTACCCATGTCTCGGAGCGCTCGAATAAACCAACAAATAAGCAACAGTTTCCGCGAATTAAAAGAACGATACGATGAAGCGGGTCAGGAAATATCGATGATTTAGGCTCTGGCTCCTCTCACCGCCTCCAGAAACGTTCGTGGAAGAGGAAAAGAAAAAGTGGAAGAGTTTTCCAAGAAAAAAGAAAGAAATCGATCTTTCTTTTCTTTTTCAGTTTATTATTTTTCGTAGAGGAAAGGGAAGGATTAATGTGGAGAAAATCTGAAAAACTTTCGCTTTGTATCGGTTTTTCAGAACAAATATAGAAATAAAAGAGAACGAAAATGGACAGAATGCTCCAAAAATGATAACATTATTTAGAGATCTGGAACATTAGTTTAAAAGAATGAAAGTGTGTTGACTCTTTCGCGTGTTCTGAAACTGCTTTATTTAAGAAACGTTCAGGGCAAAAGTTAAGAGCTCCTAAAGGACCGGTTAAACTCAGATTGGGCTTTGAAATAAATGGATTGTGAGCTAGAAAGATTGAATGCTAGGAGTATTAATTAGAATCATTAATAATTAGAGCAGTTAAATTGATTTAGCTATGGTAAAACTTCTTAATTATACGATGACTTGTTTAGACTGGTGTGCAGTAACTACCTGTATCGCTTCTAAAAATACCTGTCCTTATTAGTATTCTCATCTAATGATGCGTATACAGTTATTAAATGCTTAATGGAATTAAATTAAGCATAATTTACAGCACCTTTCGGAATTAGTAGGTTAGTTTAATAAACACCTAATCACTTTATTCTTACTTATCAACATTAGGTAATCCTTTTAACAACTATGCAGTTATTAATATCACTGTCAGATATTAATGACTCGTGTATCATTAATCACAGCTATTAATTGCCAAATAACAGTAATTATTATGTAGTCAAAGCATTAATTTAAAAAAATTAGTTGAATGTCTGAAGTTGACTGGGTAGCTCGGACGGATATTTTTTTCAATGTCAAACAGTTAATAATTATCACTGTTAAGTTTCAGTTCAAAAAATACACACACACATATATATATATATGTATGTATATAATATGTGTGTATATATGTGTATATATATATCTGTGTGTGTGTATATATATATATATATATATATATATATATATATATATATATATATATATATATATATATATATATATATATATATATATATATATATATTGAGTATTTTGCTTAAACTTTTCTTTTTTTTTTAGCTGCTCCAATAGTTTACAAATGCTTAGTGCTCAGACCTCAATAGGTTAATTTTTAATCTCTTAATACCTCTTACATTTTCATGTATTAACGTTCCACTTAATTAACTAAAATGAAACATTTATCAACTAAAATGAAACATTATCCTTAAAAATAAAGGTAACTTCTTGAAACTTCATATTCCCACTATGCACATACTTATTATGTAAGATTTCGAATTATTAAGTAGTTATTCCAAGTTAATCAAGAATTCCAGACATTTCGTGGAACACACGGGTCAGCTGGTAATTTCTTTATTTTGGATTGAATATTTTTTGAAGCGACTGTTGGAAGCTGTTTTTGAAGCTGTTGAAAGTGCTCTTCCTATGCAGTGTTATTCTCCGCAATATTAAAAAATAGTGGAAATTTGATACGTTGTGAAGTACAAACGAGGAGTTTTAAACATTTAAAAGTAGTTTTTTGCACTAAAGTAGCATTGCCTTTGTTGAAAATATATTTTTTGGAGTTAGTTGCTCTGTAGAACAATAACAAAAAACAGTATTTTAAACCTTAGGTGTAAATTTCACCTAATTTAACAATGTTATTTGTCATTTAGATGTTATCATGGATACTTTTAACGCTCAGTGTTTCAGCAATGCAAAAATCAGAATTTGTGTGTTTTCAATCTAATTAAAAAAGTATTTTTAAGCTTGACTGTAGTACACACACATATAAGTTCTAAAATTTTTGTGTATTGAGCTAATTCCGTGCTGTTTTTTGGCTTTTAATTAGATGAATGGGGAAATGAAGAAATCGTGTGTGAATATTTTAGATAAAAGTTGCAAGAGAATTTTTTTTTCACCGTGTTATTTAGAAAAATAGCTTCAACATCGTTCATAATATGTCTTTAAAGCATTGTTAAGTTAGCTGGCAATCAATCATAAATTTTCACGAGTTAGTATTCGGCGTCAGAATTGATTGATACAGGTCGTCTCCTCTCATCTAAAGTAGAGATCTATTTTTGAGATTTTAACAAACATGAATATGAAAAAAAAAAAAAAACTTGCTTTAATGGGTTTGCGAACCCGGGAGGCACGAATCGCTTCAGGGTCCAATTTAAGATCTGTAAATGCTCTGAATGACGAACTTTATTATTTCTTAAACAGTTTCCCTTCGAGTTCTACAAAATATTTTTTGAGCAATCACGATTGCTTATTGTTATCATTTGACTGTTTTTGAGGTCCTATGATTTTATTTTCCCACCAGCACCCTCTGCAGCACCACCGTCAACCGGCCTCACGATGCTGCTCCTCTAGCGAAAACCTTCTCCAGATTGCTTCCATATCCTACACACACACATACACACACGCATGCCTACACACACACATACCTATACGCATGCCTACACACACATACTCATACACACACATACCCACACACACACACAAGTATCCACACACACATACACAAATATCCACACACACATACACATATCCACACACACACATATCCACACACACACATACAAACACATCCACACACACATGCATACAAACATATCCACTCACACATAGCTACACACATATACACACACATACCCACATGCCTGCACACAAGCAAAAAAAAAAAAAAAAAAAAAACACGTGATTGCGAAAAACATAATTTGAATTCAAGATATCAAAGTTCAAATTAATTTTTTTTTTCATTTCTTCATTTAGTTTAAGTATTTGTGACCTATTGATGTTTTCATTTTAATTGCA
Organism: Uloborus diversus; assembly: GCF_026930045.1. Classification (NCBI taxonomy): domain Eukaryota; kingdom Metazoa; phylum Arthropoda; class Arachnida; order Araneae; family Uloboridae; genus Uloborus; species Uloborus diversus. The sequence continues at coordinate 4,502,298 of NC_072732.1, forward strand.
TTGGTGTGAAATGAAAAAAAAAAGGCTCCAAAGATTATAAAACTGAGTCTTAGTTTTCAACCGCATTAGTTAAAGTTTATTAGTTATATTTTCAAAGAAGAGTTACAGTTCCAAAATTCGATGGATTAAAAATTTCTATGCTTTTTTAAATTCCTTTTAATTGTTAGTAAAAAACAAATTTTTATCGAATAAACTCAATAAAACTTGTACTTTTTAAGTGGTATATAATATAATTGCTAATATAATTGTAGATTTAAATTATTGCTTATGAAAACGGACAATTGATTACCACTCTCTTTTTTCCATAACATTTTCCACAGATATAAATTGATTTGTTATCAAATGTGCAATAACCATTAAATAAATAAAATTCTCGTACTCTTCTGTGAAATGTACATACTCTTGCCGGGGTGATTTGGGTGTGTCTTTTTGGGTGATTTGAGTTGACTGGGGTGATTTGGATCTAGTAGGGCTGGCTGTTCAGAAAAAGTCAATTTAACCCTTCTCATAAAATTGGTCACGACTCGGTTTGCGCTTCGCGTTCCAGTACTGAAAAATTTATAAATTCACCCATGCTACTCTGTTAAGTAACAGGGGGACAAATACTATTTACCTTTAATTTTTCCCCTTTCTGTTGCAAATGTTTTGTGTTGCACAAGCAACATGAAGAAAAAATTCATATTGTCATAACCATTACAATCAGAAAGGGGAAAGGGAGGAGAGTAGGAAAGTTATTTGGCCTTGGCACGCCAATTCTAAATACATGGGTTGTGAGCAGGGTGGGCAGAAATGATAGACACAATTTCAGGAAATCATAGTTTCGAAACTGATGCACATATCAAATCAAGAAATACATGAATGTAAGGATATTTTTCCAGTTTTTTTGAGCAATCACGATTGCTTATTATTCTCACTTGACTGTTTCTGGCGTGCTATGATTTCCCCCCCCCCCACCTCCCTCTGCAACACCACCGTCGACCGGCCTCACGATGCTGCTCCTCTAGCGAAAACCTTCTCCAGATTGCGTCCATATCCTACACGCATATACACACACGTATGCCTGAACACACACACACACACACACAAACCCCCCACACACATACACACACTCATGCCTGCACACAGACACAAACACACACTCACACACGTGCCTGCACACATACACCCCCCACACATACACACATACATGCCTGCACACAGACACACACGCCTACATACACACATACCCACACACACACATGCCTGCACACACGCAAAAAAACACGTGATTGCGAAAAACATAATTTGAATTCAAGATTTCAAAATTCAAATTTATTTATTTATTTATTTATTCATTTATTTATTTTTGGTGACCTTTGTGTGAGCCTTTTGTTACTTGACAAAAGTCTACTCTGTAATCCTGTTCATTCCATACTCTGTGATTTATTTTTAAGAGATCACGGCAAAGACACAGTTTATCAATTCTCGAAGACAAAATCCAACGACTGGGGCCGGGTTCGATCCCTTGAATTTGTGCGAAAGAGATCTACACTACTGCTATGGTACCCTGCAGATTTTTTTTTTTTTTTTTTTGAAGTTCAAGCAGGTGCCGTGATTTCCTCCATGGCTTCTCCTGAAATTTAACAAAGTCATAAATAAATTTAAAAAAAAAAAAAAATCTTCAATGTATATAATATACGTATATAGATATATTTCGTAGCTATACCAATGACCAACAGAGTTCATGTTGACTGTAAACTAATAGAAACTCTAAACATTATAGCAGCGTTAAAACAACACACATGGAAGTATAAGCATTGCCGATTTTTTTTTCGGGGGGTACCGAAAACTGCTGTAGCCTTATCGCTAAAAATAGATTCGCAAAGTGCTAAATAACAAATTTTTTTAAAAAATACTAAGCACTTTTCATAATGCACTCAAAAGGACAAAATAACTTTTCTGGGTCAGAAAGAACAATTTAAGAATTCCTGTAGTTTTCGAAAATTCCAAGAAAATGACACCAGAAACGAAGAAAAGTGCGGCTCAAGTCATGAAGAAAATTTCTCTTATCATTATATAGCTACCAATCACAACTTTGAGTGTTCAAACATGCATATTTTTCTTATTGGGAAAGTTTGGTTTGAAATGACTAGAACCGCACTTTTCTTCGTTTGTGGTGTCATTTTCTTGGAACTTTCGAAAACTACAGGAATTCTTAAATTGTCCTTTCTGACTCAGAACAGTTATTTTGTCCTTTTGAGTGCATTATGAAAAGTGCTTGGTATTTTTTAAAAAATTCTGTTATTTTATTCTTTTTAGTGTAAATGTATTTTAGAAATAGAATCATTTTTACCCTCTCATTTTTAATAGAAATGCTGGGCACTAAAAGGGAAAAAACCTACATACGTGTCTAAAACTTTAAGCAGTTGGCACTGAAATTTAAGATCCAGTTTTATAAGAACCGGGCAGAAATTGGATGTACGGATACACACCATTTTTGATTTTGCTCAAATTTTTATTGTAGATTCCCTTAAAGATTTTAGAAGACACATATTTTTTCTTTTCCTCCAAAATTTTTTTGGGGACCTGTAAAAATTTCTAAAGTGGAGCCCGACGTAGAGGTTTTTCCAAATCAGCGTTTTTTGAAATGCGATTATTTCTGTGATTAAGAATCAGCTAAAAAAAAATTTGTGTTTACAATATGACATTTAATAACTAAATTGAAATATGTCGTAAATTTTGTGGTTGATCTTCAGTACAGCCTTTCAGGGGTCGCCAAACTTCGTGGAAAAAAGCGAAAAAGTGCCATGTTTGAGGCCCTCTGGTGCCCTGCATTCAAACTCAACCATGGTTTTTGTACGTAATTTGTTGAGGAATATATATAAATTATTCAATACCCTCATTAGTTGCACGTCTCACCTTCTGAGATGCCAAAAAATGGCAGTTTTTGTATCGAAAAATGCTGAAACGTGCAGTTTTCATAAGCCTTTCTCAGTGCACCGAGGATCAGGGTGGAACTGTATGCCTGCATTTCAAACTAGAGTATGTTTACATGAAATACACCGCCAGCTCGGTCAATTCCAGCCGAGGACTGCAGTTTCGTAACTTACTGAACTTACTGGACAATAACTTACTGAATAGAGTACGTGTATTTTCACAAACAAGTGACAGAACTATGGGCAAATTCTTTTCAAGAACACAATAGGTATTTCAAAAACAATAAAATGAGCTTCAGTTCTGTCAACTTATCCGGGTTTAACTTTCCTCCAGGGACTTCCAGATTCTATTTAAAAAACTAGTATGATCAAAAACTTACCATAAAAGAGTTATAAACTTTCAAATATATCGATTATGCTTACTCGCATACTTTATAATATGATAACTAGAAGCAAAATATAAGAAAAACATCAAAAAATGATTTTAAAAAAAGTACTTTTTATTGACTTGTATCTCAGTGCCCTGACGATTAGTATAGAACAGGGCTGTCTAACTGGCAGACCGCATACGGCCCGCAAACACATATTGTGCGGCCCGCATCGATGTTGACATCCCTGCCCTTGTCAAGAAGGCGGATCGGCCTCAGTTTTCCCATTAAAATGTAAGCGAATTGTTTTATAATCCCTTTGTTTCATTGTTTTATAATTAATAATTCAACCATTAATTATTGTATAAGAGGTAAGAGGTTATTGTTCAACTCTTTCAAACAGCGGCCCGCCAGGTGATCAGTGGCCAAAATTCTGGCCCGTGGGCTCTTTGCAGTTGGACAGTCCTGGTATAGAACTTGATGCCTACATTTCAAACTAGAGTGTATGTCTTTTCACAAACAAGTGACATAACTATGGGCAATTCATCCATAAGCTCATTATTTTTTGCATTGAAAAAGGCGTTCCCTGTAACGCCGAAACACGTGTCTGCTGTAATTTACAAATTTGTGCTTCTACTTACGTTGTTTGGTCTGACTTTACTATTCAGCACAAAGGTATTTATTTATCTTATTTGTGGCTTAACGGGCCTTACGTTTACATTTTCCGCCTTTTATGCAATTTGTGTTTTTGTTTTTGTTTTGAAATTTTTGTCTATTGTTGTATTTTGATCGTGACTTTTTACTTCTTGTTTCTTATTCATTCTGTTATTGTTTGATTCTGTTTATTTTCATTTGTTTTGGTTTTGCTTTTGATTATGTCTCAAATCAATAGGTTTGCCAATCTTCGGATTAAGAAATTTCGTTTTTTGAACCATTTAAAATTTCTTCAAGAGTGTAGGCGCAAGAAAATTATTCCGAAGTTTATTTCTTTGAAATGTAATTTACCACGCTCTGTAAAAATTGACAAAGTAATCTTTCGGTCGAAATTGGCTTTACTCAGAGCTTCGATCCAGGAAACTAGGAAACATTTATCGTTTATTGAACGTGAACTTTATGATTTACATCTTTCGGTTTCTAATTCCATTCCCAACTTTGACATTATTGACAGAAATTCTTGGTCTAGAACCCTTCGTTCCTCTGATAAACATCAAATTGTTTTGAAAAAGAAATTAGCTATGCTTTGTAAATCTTCTCATGTCGTTCCTCTTGATAATTTACCTGTTGTTAATAAGAATGTTGTTGTTAATCTTTCTAGCGTTCCATTAAGTAACTCTCAAATTGAGGCTCTAAAATGTAATGATAATTTTGCTGTGAGTGTTAATCCTTCTTTTTCAAAGCTTATTGCTCCTGTTGAGAAAGCTTTTAAATTTAGTGCCTTAACTTCCTCTCAAAAAGATTCGATTCGGCATCTTATAGCTTCTAATATTGACTTTAACTCGAAAATTTCTAAACCTGTATTTGCTAATACTGTTAGCCGTTCTGTTAAAGACTTAGTTTCGAATTCTGATCTGGTTGTTACCAAAGCTGACAAGGGTGGCCAAATTGTTGTTCTTGACAAATCATCTTATGTTGATAAAACTAATGATTTGATTTCTTCTGGGCCATATGCTGAAATTTCTAAAGATCCTAGTGATAAAGAGTTAAAAACTATTGCATCTGCTGTCAAGTCTGTTAAGTCTATTCCTTCAAATGTTAAACGCTCTGTTGTTCCATCTATTGCTAATTGTGCTAGATTTTATGCTTTACCTAAGGTGCATAAAGCTGGTATTCCTTTCAGGCCGATTGTTTCCAATATTGGTACGGCTTCGTACAAACTTGCAAAATATTTAGTCTCTGTGTTTTCTCCCCTTAGGAGTCACAATTTATTTACTATTAAAAATTCTGTTGAGTTTGTTAAAAAAATTCATAGTTTCGTTCCAAATAATTCTTTTATGGCTTCTTTTGATGTTAACTCTTTATTTACAAACGTCCCCGTCGAGGGTTCATTGTTATGCCTTCGTAGAAGACTTTCTGAATTTCATTTCACCAATACGGAAATTGAGGATTTAATTTTCCTTACCCGTACTTGTCTTAAGCAATGTTCTTTTGTTTTTAATGGGAATTTTTATATTATGTTAGATGGTCTGGCTATGGGTAACCCACTTAGCCCCATTCTTAGTGATATTTACATGCATTATTTTGAGGTTAAGCTGTTCCAAAAACTGCAGTTCCAATTTTATGTTCGGTATGTTGATGATTGTTTTGTTCTAATGAACCAGAATCAGTTTGAGAGTGATGAGGTTTTATCTATTTTAAACTCCATTGATCCTCATATTCAGTTTTCTTGTGAGAAAGAACGGAATAATTGCATTTCATTTCTTGATGTACTTGTTTCTCGTACTGAAATTGGTTTTGAAACTACTGTTTATCGCAAACCTTTTGCTGTCTCTTTGCCTCCTCATAGACTATCGTCTCATCCTCCAAATCAAAAATTTTCTGCTTTCAATTCTTTTGTTTATCGCGCAATTAATATTTGTTCTTCGTCGGAACTTCTTAAAGTGGAACTTAATTATCTTAAAGCTGTGGCAATTGATAGAGACTATCCGCCAACTTTGATTGATTCCATTTATAAAAAACTTTCAAATAAATCCCAAACTAATGTTCTTAACCGAACCTTCATCAGAAAGAATTTGGTTGTTTTGCCATTCTTTCCATCTGTAAGCTATCAGGTTGCTAAGATTCTAAAACGTTTCCAATTCCAGGTGGTGTTCTCTCCTATTAATAAACTTTCATTCTCTTCTCTTAAAGATCCTATTCACCCTCTTAATTGTTGTGGAATTTATAGAATTAATTGTAGTTGTAAACTTGCCTATATTGGACAGACTCGGCGTGCTTTAAAAATTCGCTTGAAAGAGCATCAAAATTATGTGAAAAAGCAACAATTAAATAAGTCTAGTATTGCTCAACATTGTTGGGATTCGAATCACTCTTTTGATTTTAACTCTTATCAGATTATCCAAAAATGCCCCAATTCATCAGATCTTGACTTTTGGGAATCCTTTCATATTTTGAGGAACAGTTCTAACTTAGTTAACGATCTTAGTGCAGTTCCATATTTTTCTAACATTTGGCTCCCATATCTTTAATACTGTCCTTTCCCCATTCCCCCCCCCTTTTTTTTCCCCACTCATTTTTATCTATCTTCCTTTGTTTATTTCTACCTTTTTATCTTGATTGACACCCCCCCCCCCCAATTTTCTTCTATTTATCTTTATTTTTCCTTTTTTCGAATATGTTTTGTTTCTGTTTATTTTATTTCATGGTTTTCCATTCTGCTTTTCCTTTCTTGCGGTTCACGGTTATTGACAATTTCTTTTCCTTTTTTTGAAGCTTCGGCTTAATCCTTGTCCAATTGAATTCTTTCTTTCTGGGTCGTACCTAAGAGAAAGCTCCTAGCCTTTGCTTGCATTCCTATTGGTTCCTGATCGGTTTATAACTTTGTCATTGGTGTTTGGCTAATCCGCTGTTTTTATCTTTTAAGCTGCATGCTTATCTGCTCTTGGCTTTTGTCGGATGTCTTTTCATCCATAAGCTCATTATTTTTTGCATTGAAAAAGGCGTTCCCTGTAACGCCGAAACACGTGTCTGCTGTAATTTACAAATTTGTGCTTCTACTTACGTTGTTTGGTCTGACTTGACTTTATGGGCAATGGTTCAATGGTTCTGCAGGCTCACAAAATGCACTTCAAGATGAGGAAATTGCATAAGAGTTAACGACGCATCCAGTTAGTTGTACTCAAGCTACAATGCTTCGTCTTGCATTTTTTTTTTTTTTTTTGTCCCACTAGCCAGTTAGGCAACTATACCCTTGTTTTATAATGTCAGAGTATTGCTTTTATCATAAATAATAAAATATGACTAAGCAATTGTTCACTATCATGGTAGTTTAGTGCGGAGAAATTTTTTTTTCACTCGTTGCGTTGTTAACTCTTATGCAATTTCCTCATCTTAAAGTGCATTTTATAAGCCTGCAGAACCATAGCTCATAGTTATGTCACTTATTTGTAAAAAGACATACACTCTAGTTTGAAATGTAGGCATCAAGTTATATACTAACCCTCACGACACTGACATACAGGCCAATAAAAAGTACATTTTTTATCATTTTTTGATGGTTTTTCTTATACTTTGCTTCCAGTTATCATATTATAAAGTATGCTACACTGTAAAAAATTACGGAGACGTTTTCCTTTAAAACAGAAAGGTCTCTGAGTATAACAGATTCCTTCCTTCTATTCACCTTTCTGATCTGTACAGAAACCTTTTTCGTATATTTGGAAAAGTCGAGTACTGCGCTTCCGCTTTGCGCAGACTATCTCGGGGAGAAGTGAAACTGAAACTAAAACTGCAGTGACCGTGGGCAGAATTTGGAGTTCGTCGCTTAACTCTGGTAAGTGTTAGATAATTTTAAGTCTTTTTATACTATGATAATTAATCTTTATCAGATTTAAGCTGAAGATGTGCATAACCTTTTTCTTTAGTTTCAAATTAAGAAGGGGAACTACCATAGCGCATGCGTAAAGCATGTTCAAATGAGAACTGAAACCTGGACTTCAGTTGGCGTCGTAAAAGCGGATCTGCGTTTCATCTTGAAATATCTGTGAGTGTTTTTCCTCTTTGTCTTATAATGTTATGAGAAATTTTCTTAATCAGCTTGAAGTTACCCCCTTTAGTTTCTTCAATTGCATGAAATATGGTTTTGCGTTGCAATTATTGTGGTAGGAACTTTGTTTCCAAAACTAAGTTGTTTTTACACATCGAAGTTACTCATGAAACTGAACCAAACTTCGTACTTAATTGTGATGTTCTAAGTTGTAAAAAAACTTTTAAAACGGTTAGAACTTTTAAATGGCACGTCAAAAAGTGCCACAGTGCAACTACTTCAGAAAGTAAACTGCCAATAATTCAAAAATGTCTACACTGTGATTACCCGGCTGAAAGCTATGCAAAATTAATTATTCATTTACGCACTCATTTTAAAAATCGCCGAAAGATTAATTGCCCTATTCCTGGTTGCAGCAAAAAATACTCTGTATATTCTTCGCTTTCATCTCATTTCTCACGGATACATAAATGTACAGTGTTAACAACAACTCAAACATCAAATCCGATTTTAGACCACGTTCCCCTTCCAGATAATACAAACCAGGGTACTGATTGTCCTGATCCTGTCACTGATCTTGTCACAACTGAAAACATTAAACAGAAATTCGGGTCATTTTTACTTAAACTATTTTCTCTGTATATGCTTCCTGAAACTGCTATTCAAGAAGTGGTTGATACCACTATTAGTATTCATAGCTTAGAATTAAATTTGTTTTCCTGTAAATTGAATGAAATCTTTTCCAAGAATAATATTGAAGTATCTATGAATTTACAAAATGATCTTACACATTTCTTTAGAGAGCATAACAATGACTTTTTTAGTGAATTTGCAACTAGTTATAAAAGATTGATGTATTTTAAAACCAGGTTTGGGTATGTTGATCCAAAAGAAGTATTTTTAGGGAGAAATGCTAAGCGACAAAAACGCAGTTTTCAATATGTTCCTTTACTTCAAAACTTGGAAAGATTACTTCAACATGAGGATATTTTAGAACATGTCCATTACTCGCCTTCTCATACACCTGGCTACTATGCAGATATCACTGATGGTTTGTTCTTTCAAAGTAACTCATTACTTAACTCTCCTGATTCACAGCCACGTTTATTTCTCATATTTTATTTTGATGAATTCGAAATAGCAAATCCAATCGGGTCCCATAGAAAAATCCATAAAATGGCAGCTTTCTATTATATATTGGCAAATATAGAACCAGAGTCGAGATCATCACTTCATGTTACTCAGCTGAGTATCTTGTGTTGTGCTACAGATTTGAAAGAATTTGGTCTGCAAAAAGTTTTAGAGCCTCTTGTCCGTGATTTAAACATTTTGTCAAATGATGGGGTCTCTGTTCCTGGTAAAGGAATTTTTAAAGGTGGTGTTGCTTTTTTTTGTGGAGATAATTTGGGAAGTAATTTTCTTGGTGGCTTTACTGAAAGTTTTTCCCCAAATGTGAAGCACATATGTAGGACTTGTTTAGTTGACAGAAATAGCATGCAAGAAGAATTTCGTCCATCAGAATTTCCCATTAGAACTGTTGATCATTATCAGAGAACAATCTTGCAGACAGAAGAAGTCACCGACTCATTTCGTGAGTGGGGAATCAAACACAAGTCACCTCTGATGGATATTCCTAATTTTCATGTACTCACAGGTCTGCCACCTGATGCTATGCATGATGTGCTAGAGGGCGTGGTTCCATATGAAGTTGAGATAATCCTAAGTAAATTGATTTCAGATAAGCATTTCACTTTAAAATTTCTCAATCAGAGAATACATCATTTTCCTTACGGAAGCACAGATATTGTAAACAAGCCAGTGGAACAACCTTTAAAAGATGGAATAATCGGCACAGCATCAGAAAATTGGTGTTTGCTTAGAATGTTACCTTTTCTGATTGGCTTCAAAGTTCCTCATGACAATCCATATTGGGAATTTTTGATGCATTTAAAATATGTAGTGCAGTTAATTTTTTCTCCATCTTTTACATTGGGCTTTGTGAGCCTGCTACAGTCAGAATTAACTGACCATCTCAATCGCTTCAAAGAACTGTTTCCTTCAAAGAATATAAAGCCAAAGCAACATTTCATCCTCCATTACCCGCAACACATTTTAAATTTTGGACCATTAATTAGGTATTATTGCTTTCGATTTGAGGCGAAGCATTCTTATTTTAAGCAAGTAGTGAGACATGCAAAGCAGTTTAAAAATCCTCCTTTAACTTTAGCTCGCAGGCATCAATTATTACAAACCTACCATAGCAGCTCTTTGGCAAAAAAATTTTTGAAAGCAGATATTTTAGTTTCTGGCTGTACCCAGTTGAATTATAATATTATTGATGACAGAATAAAACAGGCTATTTTTGATAAACTAAATGAAGGTGACAGTATCCTGCAAGTGTCAAAGGCTGTAGTTAAAGGTACACAGTATGAGTCGAAACAATTTCTACCACTTAACTTTTTGGAGGATACCATAATATTTGGAGAAATTTTGTGCATTTTATTTGTAGAGGAAAGATTGTGGTTTGTTATGAGAAAATATTATTCATCTCCAAATGATCATTTTGGTTCTTTACATCTTACAAGCATGGATCAGTACATATGTGTTCAACATTGTGAACTTCTTGATCCTTTTCCTTTATCGCTTTATGTACTTGACATGCAAGGGAAGCAATTTAATTTCCTCAGCTTAAAGCATCACTTGTGTAAAAATAATTAAAAATAGTTTTTAAAATAAAAAAATTTAGAATATCACTCCATAGTTGTATGAATTTTGGAATATAAATGATAACAAGATATAAAACATATGCTATTTTTGATTAATTAAATAAAGTAATGGTGCTGTGAACTTGTAAAAGATCATACATAAACGTAACACAGCATTTGTCAAAACAATTTCTTGCAGCTTACTTTTGAACGGTGACATAATATTTGGAAAAAATTATTATTTAAGTTAATACTTAAAAACATGGATCAGTGACACATATGTTCATCATCGTAAACTTCTTCATCCTATTCCTTTATTACCTTATGTTAGATATGGAAAAAAAAAATTTCTTCACTTTAAAGCTTCAATTAATGAATTTTAGAATATAAAACTTATTTTCAGAAACTATGGAGAAAAAACTCCTTAAAATATGGTCAACTGCCGAAAAAAAGGCCATTGTATGTTCGAATCTTGAGGAACTTTTAAAGAAGGGCCGACTAAAATTAAACATCGCCTGTGCTACTAACGTGAAAGCATATTTAGAAGATGGCACCGAATTGGAAGAAGAGGAAGTATTTGAAGCAGTACCTGCTGGTACTGTCGTCTATCTGTTGGATGAATATGAAAAGGTATGAATTAATTCATAGAATTGATTTCTTTTTCTATACTGAATCAATTGTAAAAATGACATGCTTATTGGAATTGCCTGTTATTTGTAATTCGGTTAATCGATTGGCTCTTGATCTTCATTGGTAATTGATAAATTATCTAGGACCAGCCTAGCTGGGCCGAAAGCCTGTTGCTGGTTGTTACTTCTGTATTTTGTGTTTGTATTGCTGTTTTTATGTAAGAACTTATAGAAGTCTAAGTAATTTAAGTGTCGAATTAGGGTGTTTCAATACTTGAGAATCATTACAGATTTAAATATCTTCCTCTTAATTTTAACTATAGGCACATATATTATTGATTTGGATTTTGAACTTATATTCTCGTTATGTTCCAACAAAAAAATAGGGTGATAAATTAGCTATTATCCCTTATGGCTACAGACTTAGTAGTAAAAAAAAATTAGTAGTAAAAAACACATAATTACAAAAATTATCAGGACAAATACCAGGACACCTTTAATATTTTTTTTAAGTTCAGTGTACAAAAATACCGATACACACATGATATTAGACTTAATATGATCTCCAAAAATCATGATGAAAGGGGAGATCAAAACTTTGTCTAGGTCTGGCTCATAGGCGGCTGGTGCACCAAAAAAGTGGGGGGTCAAAAGAAATGTGTATGGAGGGGGGGATAGAAGGCAGCACCTTCAAAACTGATTTCTTAAGCAGAATTTGGCCATATTTTACAGGATTTTAACATTACAAAAATAAAAACTACCTGTAAAAAATTCCGAATATGGCTTTAAAAATCAAGATGAATGGCCACATCTTCCTTAGAATTCAAAGTCTCATTCTTCTGAAAAAGGTCCATTTTTCAGAAATTTCAATTTTTATTTTTTTGTGAAATCAATCAATCCATTGAATAAAAAATCATTTTTCAATCAATCATTAAATTAAATTCTGAAAAGGCCACTTTATTTTTGAAAGTGAGGGTGCAGTTGCCCCCCTGGACGAGCCACCCATGGTCTGGCTTTCCAAAAGTGATTATTACTCGCTATCAGGGTTGGGTTTTAGACTGTCCAAAACCGGTTTAGGACAGGACAGGTGGTTTTTACCGTCCAAAACTGTCCAAAAGTGTCTTAAACTGTCCAAAACTATGCTAAAGCTAAAGGGGTGTAATCTAATCAACTCGTATTTACTGCAATATTCGCAATGTATAAATATAGATATTAATCAGGTTTAATTAATGGTATTTAATAAAAAAATTTCTCAAAAATGTTCATTTAAAAAATATTTTACTTAAAAAAATTGCTAATAGCTATTGCGTAAAAACATCCTTATGTAACAGTTGGCAGAGTTATCAAATTAAATTCACAACACTACCAAGACAACTAATGTCAGTTCCATTTATAACACAAAGGAATGTTATTAAATGTGCAATATTTAGGAAAAAGAAAAAAAAAAGCATTTTTTTAAAATGGTTTTTGCAAATAAGTTTTACATGATGTTTTAACAAAATTTATTTTTTAAATTATAGATTAAAGAATAAGAAATTGTTGACAACACTTATGTTACAGAACCTGTGCTAGTCCTTTTTTAGTTCATATTTTTAATATAATACATTCTGTAACTACAAAAAATTGTAATTTATTGCATTTAAGTCAATTATTGCACTACATTTTGAAATCTTTCCTTTGCACACTTGCATAAATGTCGAAAAATTTGGTTTATGGAGGCAAAAAAACTCCTGCATACAAATTGAAATTTTCAATGAAAAATTTAATTTTTACTTAACTATACTAAAATCAGCTGCATGAATAAGTTACATATAGTATATTTATACTTGAATGTTCACATTAAATGAATATATTTTACAGTCAAAAAAAATAATTTCGACACATTTTGTTCTGTTTTTGATATTTTCCCACAAAATATAGTTTCTCAAAAATAGTTTTGGACACTTTTGGGCTCAAGGGGTTTGAACAGGATGGTAAAAACCTTGCCAAACCTGCTTTTATTTGCACACATGCGTAAACATAGGGAAATTTGGTTACTATTATCAAAATAAATAAACTCATGCATGCAAATTGAAATTTTAATAAATAATTCAACTTCTATGTAACTAGATTAAAATCATCTGCACAAATAAGTTTAATGTTCTCATTGAATTAATGTTCAATATAAAACATTTTATTATTTATTTTTGATGTTTTTTCACAGAATACGTTTTTTCTAAAAATAGAGTTTTGGACACTTTCGGACAGTTTTGGACACAAGGGTTTTGGACAGGACGGTAAAAACCAGGGTTTTTACCGTGGTTTTTACCGTAGTGTCCAAAACCTTGCCAACCCTGCTCGCTATGGGGTGAATTTACATTGGGCATTGATAAACTGATTAGGTTGAGCCAACTAGGCTCTAAGCTTATTGCTGGTTGTCACTTTTGTATTAGTATTGTAGTTATAATTGTTATTATGTTTCTGAAGTAAATGCTTTCAATATGCTGTAAATTATGGGGAAAAAAACAATTATCCAACATAATGAGGTCTTTTAAATGGACCTACCAGTAAAAACCTGGGTAGGTTTTCCTTGTTTTGCCCAGTTTGGAAAAAACCTGCCTAAAACCAAAAAATATTTAGTTTTCCAAATTTCAAAAACTAACTAGGTAGATAGCATTCCTGTTTTATATATTGTTACATATGTTTATTGTGACCAATAAATATTTAGTTGTATTTTAATTGCTTTTTTACTTTAGAAACCTTGGGAAGTGTCACCTGATGCTGCTAGTTCAAATACTATTATGTTGAACTCTTCACTAACTAAATCTGGTCCTTCTTTAGAAGTATTAAAACAGAGTGACAAGCCTCCTTCTCTTTCTCCAGAAAAAGGTAACGTTAAATTGAGTAATATTAAGCAACATGTAGATCAAGAAAAATAACTACTTTAGAAGGGTTGTGGATCCTTGGCATATGCGTGCGCATGGGGGTCACCAGGGGTACCGTGGTACCCTCATTAGCACATAGAACTGAAAGTTAATACGAAAGTGGCTAAAATTTTACGTTTATAGGTTCATTAATTTCTTACCTCATTCGCTTTAAAAATGCTTTTTTACTCACAATATTAAAATATTTTCCTTAAGCGATCAAGTATGGAAGCCTTTCTAAGCGCAATTTCAACCTCCTGGTACAGTGGCACCCCTATTACTGAAGCCTTGCTCACGCCTATGGTCCTTGGAACAACATACCAGAAGAGGCTAATGAGCAATGGGGTAGATAGCTTTGAGAGAGTCATTGATCTTCATAGGGGACATTAAATGGACTAGGACCAGCCTAGCTAGGCCTAGAGCCTGTTGCTGGTCATCACGTTTGTATTTGTATAGTAGCAATATTAATTTAGTTTTCTTTCTTAATGTTATGGTAATTGTAAAGTTGAAAGCAAATAAAGCAGTTTAATTTTTTTTAACTATTCCCAAAGTGGTTGCTCTTTTACTTTGAGATTTTGTCATCCAATATAAATTAAAAAGTGCAGCACTGGTTACTCAAGGATAGACCCAGGGTCATGTGGGGGGGGGGGGGGGCATGGCGCTGACAGTGGCATTAAAATTTTTTAGGCTTTCGGATTAGGGGTGTTTTTCTTCTTTTGGAGTAGGTAAGGGTGCAAATAGAGGGATGAGCACCTCTAGATTATAAGCACAATATTATGGATTACTGTAGATAAATGAAGAAAAGAAAATGAACAATTATGAAGTTATATTAAATTGTAAACAATTAAGCAGGATGCTTTGAATTCAGAATGGCTCTGATGTTGTGGTAAGTAGTTATAGTGCTTTTCTAAGGAATTTGATATAAAGAAAGGTGCACATGCTGCATGATATCATCAAAATCAAATTTTTAGAATCTGTATTTTTGTTTGCTGGCAAAATGGGCCATGCAACAAACAATAAAAAGAAAAGTTTTTCTGATATTTCACTGCCTTTCGACTGAACTTCAATGAATAACTTTTAATATTCAAAAACCTATTGATGTAATCTATAGGCATTAGTAGTGTCAAATACAAATGTGATGGCCAGTGCCCAAATGCTTCACGGGTAAAAAATTATAAGCTCCAAAAAATTCAAAATTTTAACTTCCAGAATCTTGTGTGGTGCTTAAACACTGTTGACTGACAGTGTTAATTCTAAGATAGAAAAAACTTTCATAAATATTGTTTAAGTAAAGCACCCCCCATATTATAAAATAATTTGGCAGATATGGCTATGCAAAGAAATTGAACACAGGCTTTAAGAGTATGTTTAATTGAAAAATTGCAGGCCACAGCTGGATTTACCACTAGGGTCATGAAGCCCAGCCTCAGACCCGCTAAAATTAATCATACTCAGAAGCATACCTACAAAGTCTAGCGCCCCTATCCAACTTTAAAAAATGCGCCCTCTCCCCGGGGTCACTCCAATGGGAAGTCACTGGAGGTCACTGCAACCTCCTAAAAAATATATTGGGGGCTTGGATATTTGACTAATTGATTTGACAAAATAGGAGACAGTAAATCAACTTTAATATTTTTATTCTCTCTTTTTTTTTTAAATTGTTTTCAACGATGTCCAATATTTCTTACCAGCAGATGTTATGTATATTGTGGCCTCAGAGCAACAGTAGGATATCTTAGTGATATTTCTGGAATTACAGTGGCTCCCTAAAGTCTTCGTACACCTACGACTTTCAACGAAATAGGCCCCAATCCATTGGTTAGAACTAATATTTCGGAATAGGTATTTAATTATAAGATCTATGATCAATTTTTATTATAACTACATGAAAAGTTTTTTAAAAACGTTAAAACTTAATTTTTTAAAAACCAAAAAGTGCCGGAAATTTTATCTCACAAAAGTCTTTGTACACTTTATAAAATGTCTATATATTATTGAATAATCTAACTTTTGATTAAGTTATTAATTAGTAGAATATCATACAGTATTCATAACATCTTTTAAATGTCTGGGAATATTTTTCATTCTTTTTCTTTCTTTTTTTGCGTAATTTCTGAGTAAGTGTTCAACCACACTTCGAGTCTTACTATTTCCAACTTGTTAATCAATATAAATAATGTATGTTCTTGAACCAAATGCAAATAAACATTTTTAGTTCCGTTTATAGAAATGTATTTATTGTTTTTTAAAACGGCTTTAACTTTCAGTTTAGAATTTGCTTCAAACAACTAGGAGAATGTACAACAAACATAATTTACTCATTTACTAAAAGAAAGAAAGAAACCTTTATTTTTTTTAAAGTAAAAATTGAAGCATTTAAAAAATTCTATTATAATTAGGAAAGAAAAGCTAATTCAAAAAGCTTAACTAATATAAAATTGACTAAAAACATGAGTACTTACATACAGGCAAAAGAAAAGTTCTTTATATTCGCTAATTGAGGCCTCACAATATTTGTTCAACTAAGATTCTTTATATTTATATTTTTAATTATAATGATAATAATTACTTTGTGTGTGTGTGTGAGTGCCTAAGAAAAACTATACACAACAATTGTCGCCACCTTCTCGAAAAAATAGAATCATCCGGCATGGAACATCCTCCACCACTGCTCCCTGGTTTTCAAACTGTGTGCATAAGTCTTTCGGTAACTCAAAGAATTGGAATAGAATTTCATGCCACTAAAATTCCCACTTTTTTTTTTTATTGAGAATTAAAGATTATTTCATTTTCTACTTTAGCTCTTTTTCTTGCAAGATTTTTTAAAAAATTTAATTTATATAAAAGTATTTTTCTACTTATGTGATGAATTTTTTCAGATAAAAAAAAAAAAACTTTTTTTTTCTTTTGAAATCAGTTGAAATGTCGCCCCTGACGAAAGCCACTCCTGCCAAGTCCTTGGTATGCTACTGATCATACAGAAAATCTTATTAAAATATATTCAAAATGATGAACAATGTATAACATCAATAGAGATAATTTTTGTTTTCTAATGTTTCACTTAAGTAATTAAATACTCCCTTGGCCTGCAGCATATGCAATAGCAAACTGTGCCTTATATTCTAACGTAAGGCTCCATCTCGTTTTCCAAAATAATAAAATGTTGTTAGAAAAGGCTTAGTTACACTAAAACTGCCAGTTTGACGTGCTTTGCGTACATATATATACCTGAGCTTAACATAAATAATTATCTTAATACAGTCCTTTTCGAATATATACGAATCTTGATCGCTGGAATTGTTATTAAATTCGCTTATAATATTATTTTTTTAAACCATTTTGTGTAATGAAATATTTACTAAAAAGCTGGAATCTAGAATGATTTTTTTTTTTTCCAATTTTTTATATGTGATGCAATACTTAATAAAAATAAAACATGCTATATATGGCACAATTCTTTTATTATATTTTACACTATTCATTTTCTGAAAAACAGCTCATCCTAATATGTTTTAACCATCCAGACATAAATGAAATATGGTCAGTGCCAAACCACTTGACCGCACGATTTCTAATATAAAATATCGAATTGGAAAATATTATTTAAGAGCGGGTTTAACCAGCCTTCATTGCCCCCCCCCCCCAAGTAAGGGTATTTAGAGATTTTTCTAACCCCCTTCCCTCTCTTTCGGAACCCTTATGGGTCATTTCATGTCAAGTGATCCATAATTTGAGAAAATTTTTCCCTCACCCTTTTGTATTTCTTTGAAATTTGGCTCATCGATTGTACCCTTTGAGGTAATCAAAAGTCCAAATTTTTAGATTTTTATCTCTATTATTTTTTCATTTATGACACTTTGATTTTTCGAAAAACCCGCTTTTTTTCATGGATGCTTGAACATAAAATGGACGATAACTCAGCATCAAATATAGATAGAAAGATTTGGTAAAAAGCATTTTAAAGTACATTAGTTGCTGTTTAATGGGATATGCAACATGACTAATTTTCAAAAAAAAATTTAATTTTTAAAAAATGAAATTTAAATTTTAAATTTAAATTTCTCAAAAAATGTATAATGAATTTTTTTTAAAAAAAATTCTCAAAAAATTTGTGTGTATTTTATCTTCATTTGTGCAAAGTTTCAAGTTGGGATCTCAATGGGATCATATTTTTATGAATTTTTAAATAAAATTTGACTTATGAAATAATGACATTTTTCAGATTCCAACTAGTTAAATATGGGGTTCTCTCACTGGGGATGGTCTAGTAAGTAGTAATTGATCATAACTATGCTTGAAATGAGCTGACGTGAATTTGTAAATTGGCAAGCCCCCCCCCCCCCCCCACCACCAATTTTTTTTATTTTTTTTTATTTTTTTTTTTCAAAACTATTTTCAAAATGTAAAAAATAAATAAATGAATAAAAAACCAAAATGAATAGTAAACTTATTAAAAATTGGTAAATATTCTTCTTTAAAGTAAAAAAATGACCCCTTCCCCCAGGCCACCACTTTTTATTATTTTTTTTTCCAAAACTATTTTTAAAATGTAAAAAATAAATAAATAAATAGAATAAAACAAAATGAATAGAAAACATATTAAAAGTTGGTAAATGTTCTTCTTTAAAGCAAGACAAAGTACATTACCCCCCCCCCCCCCTCACATTCACTCACACATACGATTAACACTATACTAGTATCACGCTTCACCTGATGCTTTTTTTTTCAGACCAAGTGTTTCTTTTTCAGTACCGAACTTCACAAAGTGTACTTGATTATTTCACTATCTGATAAGGAAAGTTATGATTCATTTCGTCCCTTACCTCTGCACCAACTTTCAAATTTGGATGGAGGAAAGAAATAGTTTTCCCCAAGATCACAGCAAAATAGGAGTGTTTCCCTTCCGTGTTGTTTCATTCTTTTTACACCAAACTAAAAATAAATCTAAGTATCAGGTCATATGTCTGTCCACATAAAACTGTCTTTCAACAACATTTGGAGTGCAGCTGTTTTTTCTTTTCTTTATTGCTAGTTTTCTTTTAATTTCACTTGTAAACGAGAGCAATGCAGCGAGATCTATTTATACATATATTAAAAGCAGTTATATATCAAACAAATTTTGCTAATTTGAGCATAACCTTCCATGTTGTTATGTTTCATTCCAGATTGCCCCCCTCCCCCTACCGTCTCACTTTCCGAAAGAAAAAAAGCTGCAAATGAGTTCAGTTTTTCTGACTTTTATTTTTTATGAACCCCCCCCCCCCCCCCATTTATAAGCTTTAGTCACTACTGATGTTTAGCAGCGTGCGTCCCAGTTTATTATGGTTATAACTCTTACGTGCCGGCTTTTTTTTAAATACAGTTTTGAAAAAAAAAAGAAGTGGTTGTGTGGCGGGGGGGGGGGGGGGTACTAATCTGCAAAGTCATGTCAGTTCATTTCAAGCATAGTCATGATCAATTACTACTTACTAGACCATCCCCAGTAAAAGAACCCCATATTTAACTAGTTAGAATCTGAAAAATGTCATTATTTCATAAGTCAAATTTTATTTAAAAATTCATAAAAATATGATCCCATTGAGATCCCAACTTGAAACTTTGCACAAATAAAGATAAAATACACACAACTTTTTGAGAATTTTTTTAAAAAAATTCATTATACCTTTTCTGAGAAATATAAATTTAAAATTTAAATTTCATTTTTTAAAATTAAATTTTTTTTGAAATTAGTCATGTTGCATATCCCAATAAACAGCAACTAATGTACTTTAAAATGCTTTTTACCAAATCTTTCTATCTATATTTGGTGCTGAGTTATCGTCCATTTTATGTTCAAGCATCCATGAAAAAAAGCTGGTTTTTCGAAAAATCAAAGTGTTATAAATAAAAAAATAATAGAGATAAAAATCTAAAAATTTGAACTTTTAATTACCTCAAAGGGTACAATCGATGAGCCAAATTTCAAAGAAATACAAAAAGGTGAGGGAAAAAACTTTGGATCACTTGACATGGAATGACCCTTATGTAATTAATGAATGGTCCCTTATGATAGCATTCTGTTCGATTCAGGGAGAAAAAAAGAACAGCAATAAAATATTAGAGCTAGCATTTTTCAACCTCTCGTATCATGAAACTAGCTCTTTGATAGTTGAAGTTAATGAATTTTATTTTCTTTTTGTTCTCTAGGTAAAAAATATTTTGCTCCATGGCCAGTAGATTTTGAAATTCCATCAGCATTATTTTCAGAAAGATTGGAAGAAGAAGTTGAGTCTGGAAGCCTATCTTGGGCTAGTAAGACTGAACTCTTAAATTTAATATCAGGGGAAATTATCAAGTACACAACAAACCCAACTCCATCCCAACGCGACATTGTTGCCAGGGAACTTGTAAAGAAATTTCCAAAGTTAAAAAGCAACATTGGAGCAGGATATGAAGGATGGGCTCTAAAAATTTATGACCGAGTAAAAAATGAGGTCAGGAGGAAAGGTATCTTTAGTCACAAAAGAAAAATAAATAGTAAAAAAGAGAAGAACGAGACAATTTTAGAATACTCTCCTAAAGCGCAAAAAGTTACCCTACCCCCTTGTGAGCCTACAAAAGGTAATGTAACCTGCCAAGAAGCAAAGCAAAAAATGTTGGAAGAAATGGAAAAAGTACCCAGCAGTAGATGTTGTAGAACAATTCAAGAAGGATTAAAAGTTACATATAAAGAGCGAAGAATGGCTATAGAATCAAACACCCTTATGGGTGAGTTGAAAAGTATGTTTCCAGCCCTATTTACTGTTACAGGAATCAAATATGATTTTAGCGTCCTGTACAACATAGAGTTAGAAGAAAGAATTGTAACCTCATTGCAAGCATGTTGCTTTGCAATAGAAGAATATGCAATAAAGAAAAAAAAAGTCAAAGGCTTCATTAATGCCCCCATAACAGAGAGTACCAACAGTCGACTTATAAAGAATATAATGCTAATTCCAGAAATTCTTTCAGAAAAATCAAACTTTTTATATAAAGAATTCCCAGAAGAAACCAATATGGATGGTTTAAATGATAATCCTGTTACACCTCACTTGTGTTATATGGGACATCCATTTTCAACACGTGAAATTTATATTGTTGCTGAAAAAAAGAATTTAATTGAATGTACCGATTTTATCGAAGGGATTATTACTTTAATAGGATTATACTTTGTAGCTAATATAGAATTTCCAAAAGAGGCAGTGGCAACTTATAAATTTTTCGAATCATATATTTTTGAAGTTACAATGTAAAAATTTGCCCGGAAAATTAATTACATTTTGTAAAGCCTTACCATAAAAATACTTTTGATGGTAACCATAAGTTTTGTAGAATTTTTTAATTGTATAAAGTATTCCACTTTGATCATATATTTCTTTGAAACATTTTGTATTAGCATCTTACTTTTAATTTTCATGTAGGTTTAAATTAGTTAAATTATTACGAATGGAATTTTTACATTAACCTGTTGAGCACCACAGCAGTCACTAAACTAACTTTTGGTTCTTTGGTTTAGGCCTCTTAAGTGTGGTGTTCAACGATTTTAAAAGTCAATTTTAAAAACATTGCAAAATCTGCAATTTATACATCAATTCAAATTTCTAGTTCAGTTTCCAAGTTTTGTGATTTTTCATCAAAAATATCAGAATTTTTACACAAGAACAAATGAAAATGGGTGATTTATTACATTTCTTACACTTTCATTTTACCAAGAATATAATAAAAATGAGCTTACAGACTGAATATTTTTAACAATAATATAAAAAACAGATTTTAACAAAATAACTTTGAATAGAAGTGAAGCCAAATAAAAATTCTGTAAATTATTTTTCTCTCTAAAAAGTATGGAATTTTTTTCTTTAATATCATTGACTTATACATAAGAATAACTACTAAAAAAAAATAATATGAAGAAGAAAAATTTAAGTTCATCTGTTTGAGGAATCAAGTGTATTATTTCATGTATATGTAGGGTGAAGTGGGACCTTCAACTCTTTCAAAGAAAAGTTCCATTCAAATTTTTCCTATTTTGCTTTATATTAACTTATAATATATTTGTTTAACTATCATGCATATATATATATATGAACAACATTTTTATGTAAAATATCATGTGAAAATCTTAAAGGGATAAACTTTATATTGAATATGTCAACCTACTTTTATTTATCTATCCTGTGTTACTAAGAGCTAAAAGAGTTACAGATTGTTGTTATTATTAAGATGTTTGTATTTTTTCCATAGTTACTTGAATTATTAGTTAAAGTGAAAGTATAAGCCTCAAATAAAATAATTATTTCTTAATATATATATATATATATATATATATATATATATGTGTGTGTGTGTGTGTGTGTGATTTGCCAAAAGTTGGTGTGTAAAATTTTCTCAACTTTTCAGGAAGTTGAAAACAAAATTATAGGTAATCCTGATAATTTCATTCTATTCGTTACTTACTCACTTTTTATTACTTTTCGATGAAACCTTTCACAGAAGTAGATTAAACCTTACTTGAACTCACATTATAATTTGATTATTATGTTAATTATTGAATTTTTTTGTTATGTTATGTATTTATGTGTGGCAGAAAAAATTATGAAACATCATCGAGTTTTATAAGTTTTTTTGCTTAAATTTTATCTTCAGACATATCAAATTCTGGAGTAGAAAAATGCCACTCAACATATAACATGATTGGTAAAGTAGAAAATGGTCAAACTTTTTTTTGAGTGTGTGTTTGAGTGGTCATCTGTAAAAGTATTATTGATTTAATCATTCTCTTCAGTTCATTCATCCCAGCAGAGTTTCTTTAGTGCAACATGTTACATTTGCAGCTTACCTGTTATACCACTGGATTATGTATCAGATATTGCATAAATGAAACAAAAAAATTGGGACGTCCCATTGTGTCATAGATTTTCTATTACAGGAAACTGATTTAAAGCTAAGTGAAAGAATAAGCTGCAAATGTAACAAACAAGAATTATTTCTCAATGTATATATTTTTCTATACATATGAAATACACAAGCAATGAATAACAATGAGAAAAAAGAAAATTAAAAGTATCAATTATTAGAATAAAGTTGAAAGGTTGAATTCGGAGCTCATCAGCCATGGAGGATTTAATAAATAGGGTCAAAAGACCAAAAAATATTAAACTACTTACTAAATAGAGTGTTTAAGCTCTAATATATGCATTACATTGGGCCAAATGCACCACATGCTAAACTATATGCAATAAACGAAAGCTTAAACATAAAATTAAAAGCAGGGTTTTTTTCATCCACTAAATTAAGAAACAAGTTCCTATAATTAGTCTTCCTCAAGACAGTACCTGCTGCATGCATATATCACTTAAATATGATCATTACTAAAAGTTCTTGTTTTCATCACACATAGTTTAGCATGTGGTGCTTTTTGCCCAATGTAATGCATATATTAGAGCTTAAACATCCTCTATTTAGTAGGTAGTTTAATATATATTTTTGGCCTTTTGACCACATTTATCGAATATCCTCCATGACTGATGAGCTCTGGATTCAACCTTTCAACTTTATTCTAATAATTGCTGCTTTAATTTTCCTTTTTCTCATAGCTATTCATAAAAATTAATATTTTGCTTGCATATTTTATATTTTAACTTGGCTTTTTAGTTTTTTGCAATGCACATTTGTGTGCTTTTGGTTTGATCTTTTCAATATTCATCACTTGTTAAAATATATATATATCTAAGATTTTTTATTTATTTATTCATATCTATTATTATTATTTTTATTTTTATTCATTTCTTTTGAGTTTCCGTGCTTGATTGGTCATTTGTAAAAGTATTATTTCTTGTATAAATGATGGAAGTTGTTTCCTTCAATTCATTCGAAGGAAAGTGTCACCCAAATTTTTTACTCTAAAGTATATTTTTTTTATTTTCAGTATTTATTATTTTTCATAAGTATAAAGTATACCTACATATTTTAATGTCCAAGTCCTGTTGATAATTTAAAAAAATCAAAAGCTATATTAAACTTGTCAATTTATTTTTACCTGTAATTTTCCTGTGTTTTTAATAGAGATGGGAGTGGTTGGAAAAAACAATGGAAATTTTGGGGGAGAAAAAAATATTTCTGAAGGATTTTATTCATCCCCTTAAAAATTGGAAATTTTCCAGCTCAAAAACTTATGTCACATTCTAAATAATTATTCAATGTTCCTTTTCCCATTTGAGAAGACTAACTTTGATAAATGCAGAAAGCAGCAAGATTTTAATATAGCTTAACATCAAGTATTATTTGCTCCTTTTCTTACTAAAACTAACTTTTTATGTGTGCAACATTTATCAATAATATTAGTTAGTGGAAATGATTTAAGCTAAATATAGTCTATTCAATATAAATGTATGCATATACTCATTTTTAATAATGCATAAACTGAAAAGAAGGGGTACAACTTATTGTTCAAAAATTTTTTTAAAACTATATTTATTAAATGAAAATAGCCTTTCAAATTACTGTCAAAAAGATCCATTAAATAATTCTAAAAATAACTTCATCCTAATTCAAATTAATGGTTGAATGATGATGGGACTAATGTGGATAACGAACGAAAAAAGTTATTGACAGGTATGAAACAAAAAGGATATTTTTAACAGTAAATATTGAATGTATATCTCTATTAGGAAAAAATAGACTTGAATATGAATTTCTTACATTTTTAAATACTTAACACCCTATGTTTTTAAAGTTTTTTTTTTTTGAAAAACCAATACCTTCTATCCCCCTCCCCCCCCCCCCAAAAAAAAAACTTTCTTTCGGCCACCTCAAAATATTCAGAAATTTTAAATCCCTGCAAGTTATTAACAGATAAAATAATATTCTGAAGTGATAAAATTACCTTGTTCCTATTTTCATCTTAACCTTTTTTGTTCTATCGATTGTTAAAGGTTCAAAAAGTATTTTTCATTATATATGCACATTTTTTTACGTGCATTCATGACTGCTTTTTATTCTTTAAGTTACTGAGAACATAATAAAATAAAATAAAATGTCTTTTTGTATGCTTTTTGTGTCAATTCCTTATTTTCCTTAGTAAATTTAATATATAAATGAATTTGACATTGTTGCATCAAAAATTAAGAATAGAATGCCTTAACAAATCAAATTCACATCGATACCTCATCTTTAAGGGTGAGTCTTTTCATTCAGTAAACAGTGCAGCTATATTTTTTAAAAAAAAGCTTGAAAATATTGTGAAAAAGTGAGGATTAAGTCTGTAAAACAAACAAATCTTTCATTTTCAGAAAGTACCTCTTACCCTCCAAAAGCTCGAAAATATTTACGTCTTCTGTGAAAAAGAATGGTACAACTATCGTATCATAAATTTTCAGTAACATAGTAATTTCAATTAATAATGGAGGGAAATCCTGCTCGATTCTAAGAAGTAAACTTCTTTATGTTTTAAATTAAATTTTTTACCCAAAAATAGATTGTTGTAAAAGAAAAATTAACAAAATGCTTTATTGTCCTCACTTGATGTGCCTTTGATTTTTTTTTTCAGATTACCATAACGACGAAAATAATTATCACGTTTTTAATATTTATCCATGACGAGACTAATTTTCGTCGTCATGGTTGCGAATCATCTGTGGTTTGCGTTTTTTTTTTCTTCCATGGCTTAACTCAAGCAGATTTTGCATTAAAAATAATAATAAATAGGATTTTTTTTCCTTTTGAGTATAATTAAGGGTTTTTTTTTTTTGTTGTTAAATGCTCCTTTGTAGGATGTATTTAAATAGCAACATCGAAATACAAAACTTCCTCATTTCTATTCAATTCATTTAAAAATACCCTGTAAATAGAACATTTGTGATAAATATCCCGTTCAAATTGGCCATAATCACTATAGTTTTATTACAGCATCATTAATTAAATTTTTATTGATATGCCTTGTTTTATCCTATCCAAAAAATCTGTTCAAACGCTAATGTATTCTCCATTTCCAATTCTTTGCATTTGTATAAACAAGAAACACAACTTATCGCAATTTGCCAGGGACTGGAAAATATTTTCGAAATGGGCAAGACGTTACCAAATGTATTTCAAGAAAAACCATTATTTTTTTTTTTTTTTTTCAATTTTAATAAGAATTTTCTGGAAAAGACGGAAAGGTTTCCGAAATACTCGGAAACCTTTTCGAAAATTTCATGAACCACAGCTGCACGGAATACTCAGAAACGGTTTTGAAAATTACGGAAAGAGAATTCCGAAATACGCGGAAACGTTTTTGAAAAATACAGAAAGAGGATTCCGAAATACGCAGAAACGTTTCTGGAAATTTCAGAAAGCGGATTCCGAAATATTCGGAATCGTTTTTGAAAAATACAGAAAGAGGATTCCGAAATACTCAGACACGTTTCTGGACATTACAGAAAGAGGATTCCGAAATACTCAGAAACGTTTCTGAAAATTACAGAAAGAGGATTCCGAAATACTCAGAAACGTTTCTGAAAATTACAGAAAGAGGATTCCGAAATACTCAGAAACGTTTTTGAAAATTTCATGAACCACAGCTGCACGGAATACTCAGAAACGTTTCCGAATTTTTTTTACAGTGTAGTGAGCATAATCGATCTATTTGAAAGTTTATAACTCTTTTATGGTACTTTTTGATCATACTAGTTTTTTAAATAGTATCTGGAAGTCCCTGGAGGAAAGTTAAACCCGGATAAGTTGACAGAATTGAAGTTCATTTTACTGTTTTGAAATACCTATTGTGTTCTTTTGAAAAGAATTTGCCCATAGTTCTGTCATTTGTTTGTGAAAATACACATACTCTAGTTTGAAATGCAGGCATGCAGTTCTACCTTGACCCTCGGTTCACTTAGATAAAGGCCCATAAAAAGTAAACTTTTTATCATATTTAGATGACAAAACTTATTTTTTGCAGCAGTGAGCGTTAACCATGCATTTAATGAGCCTATTTAATAATTTATATATATCACTACACAAATTGCCTGCAAAAACTATGGTTGAACCTCAGTGCATGGAACCAGGATGCATCAAACATGACACATTTTCGCTTTCTTCGGCACAGTTAAGCCACCCCTGCAAGGGTCCACTGAAGGTCAACCATAAAATTTACGATATACTTCATTTGAGGCACTAAATATCATGATGTAATCACAAAGATTACTTTTGCTGGTGCTCAATGCGAAGCGATGATTGAATATTTAAAAAAATGTCTACTTGAGAAAAACTCTTAAGTGGAGACCAACTTTCGGAATTTCTGTGGGTCACAAAGCATTTTTTTGGAAGAAAAGAAAAAAATATGCCTTCTAAAATCATTCAAAGAAACCACTGAAATTTTTAGCGAAATCAAAAATGGCATATTTCATTGCGTATATTGTGTCAGGTTCTAAGGCTTTATTCCTTTTTCAACGGATATATACGTTTTTTTTTTTTTTTTTTTTGAAAAATATCGTCTTTTCATTTGATATTTCTGTAAATTGTAGCAAAAGAAATTAAGGCTGTAAAAGGTTTTTTCCCCCAGCGCAGTTCCGTTGCAGAGAAAAAAATATATTCCAGCCATTTTCTTGTTTTTTTCTCTTATTGGGCATAGTAAAGGGTTAGTCGAAGAGGCGCTCAAATTTGAAAACTTTGGGGTAATACTTTTGGAAAATTAACATAGTATATGTATACGAACACACATATATGGGAGAGCTTTCCACCTTGGTGAAGATATCTTAGCTTTTCTTCTTAATATGACCCTGTCTATCTATTCTATATTTTGTTGTTTATTTCTAATTTGATAGTATTTCTTATGCATGGTTACTTTTAATTTTTTTTCAATGTTTTTTGACTTTAGTTTTTGAAATAACTTTATAAATCACAAGGTACTAAAGCGATGTTCACTTTCGCCAAATTTCATTAACTTTAATAACTGCCCCCTTATGGTCATTTCTACACCTTCGGGCGAAATCCGCTTTGAAATAAATCTAATATATTTTTAAATGTTAAGCTCTTTGATACAACCTATTACTTATAAACTGGTTCTAACTGGCCCGTCATTTGCGTCATCGGGAGGGGAGTGAAAGGGTAAATTGCCCCCTGCACTTTAAAAACAGTATGTAATCATGCATATTGGTGATTTCTCCTATAAAATGCATGAAGTACCCTTTGCTTATACCCTTTGCCTCCCTCACTCCCCTTTAAAACTTTGAAATCAGGGCCTAGGTTCTAAGAGACCTAGTTTCTAGTCTTCCATTGACGTATCAAGAAAAGCTATAAGTAGAATACCATTATTTTATAGTCATATGGAATAAGAATAGTAAATAAGATACAAAAAATGAAACATTGAACTTTATTTTCCAATCAGTTAAAGAGTCAGAATTTAGTTTGTATACAACAATTATTAAATTCAAAACAAACCCACGAAAAAATTCGTTAACTATGAAGTTTATATGAACTTATTTTTTTCCTTCAAAATCAGTCATACACGTAAATATCAAAGTGTTCTTCAAAATAACTAATTCAGACAAATATGCACGTACAAAGCAAACTGCACATGTTCACTTAAATATCGAACTCTTCTTCGACATCAGTCAGCTATCACTTAAAAAGCAAACTGTACATGTTCATTTTAATATCGAACCGTTCTTCGAAATTAGCCAACTATGCACTTAAAAAGCAAACTGTACATATTCACATTCAAATCGCACTGTGCTTCGAGCTCAGTCAACTATTCACGAAAAACGAACTGTACATGTTGGACTAAACACATCTGTTCTTTGAAATTAGTTTACTATGGTTGTGAAGAACAAGCTGTACATGTGCACGTTAGAAGCAAACTGTTTTTCGAAATCAGTCAACTTTAAAACTTCAGAATTAATGCTTTTTAGAAACAGTACATTTGATACAACATAAACATTTTAATAAACGTGACACACCACGCAAAATTCTCCTGATTTTTGTGGATTTAGGTTTTTTCTCTTCTTTTTGTTGAGAAATAGATTCTTGTGTTTGTATTTGTGAACTGATCTCAGGTTCAAAAATTTCGTCAGCGTCTTTTATCACTGTGGATGACACGTTTTCATTGGATGAGTATTTGGATGTGGCAGGATCTTGTAAGTCGTTTTGAAATACTTTTTCTGGATATTCTTCTATAAACATGTTTCCCATTTTCGACAAGAACGTAGGATTCATTGAATTGAAAAAATTTTCATTCATATTGTTTCTTTCATCAGGAGTTGTTTTACTATCAGTCATTGGAAACAAAATTTCATGAGCCCAATCTGGTTCGTCGAAGTATTCCTCGGCTCCGTTTTCAAGTTTTCGTTTTCGGGATGGCATCTGTTCACGCCCTTCATAGACTCCATCATCCCGTTTTCTTTTGAAAGATGAGTAATCTTCGTTCCAAGGTTTTAAATCCAATGGTTGATCTTCAGGCAAATCTTCTTCATTGTCTTCTAGAATGGTTTGAAGTTTGGGTTTATATTTCATGGTTGTTCTTGATTGCATTATTCCTGGAAAAGTTTCCAACGTGGGTTTGTATTTTGAGGTATTGGACAAGTGTTTCCCTTCGCCATACCATTGTTCCTTATTTTCTCTGAGGCAGCCATCTCTTTCCTTTCTAAGCGCTCTAATCTCTTCGAGTACTTCTTCTTCATCGTCGGAAAAATCAGACGATTCGTCTTCAGGAATTACCCATCCATTCTCTTTGGCAAGCAAAGTGAACTGGTACTCAAACTCGTCCATTTCTATAGTTTCCTCTGACTTTAAATGCAGATAAAACTTTTAACTCCTACACTTTCGGAAATTCGTCTGGAAATGATCGAGTGCCGCATTGTTGAAAGTAGATAACAATAGGTTGTCTTTCAATGTTTCTACCAACAATACTAACAAACGTTTAAAGCAACAATGTGTTCAAGTAACAAAACTAGAACTTATTTATTATTTCCAATTTTCATTGGAGAAGTGAACTGTTTTGAATTTCGACAGATTTACGCGAATAATTTTAAAATGTTATGAACATATTTTTGTTATGCTTAAAAATAATGTGTGTATATATGCAAACGATTTTTTGAAGCCACTCTAACCCAAAATGTTAATGCGATAAATAATATGGTGCTGCAAAAAAGTACCTTCAAAATGCTTCTGAAATAATTCTTGCTGATTCTTATGCAAAATGACCCCTCGAATCCAGACATAACCATTGTTTTCCCTCTACACGTCTCACTATTTTGAAATGGCGCCCTCCAATTTTTTCAGTTTTCGACAATTTCATAGCCATTTTTTATTTCGAGTGGAGTGGAGCGTTATATTAGCCATTAACACATTTCTGGGGTGGGGGGGCTAGAAAGGGGTAAAATTAAAAACCATTAACAATTGGAGCAAGTTGGGCAACTCAGGGGAATATTCCCCCCTAAAATATTTTTTATATGAGCACCGTTCTTTTTTTTTTTTGCTTATTGTTTACACTTGACTGTTTTGAGGTCCTATCATTTTATTTTCCCGCCAGCACCCTCTGCAGCATCACCGTCGACCGGGTCCTCACGATGCTGCTCCTATAGCGAAAACCGTCTCCAGGTTGCATCCATATCCTACACACACGTGCATACATACACAACTACACACGCGCACACACAAATACATACACATACACACACTCATACCTGCACACAGACACAAACACATATGCCTACACACACACGAACACCTACACACACACACGCACGTACACACACAGCACTGCATACACAACACGCATACACATGCATACATACACAACACGCATACATACACACATACACACGCACCCACACACATGCGCCTGCACAAACACACGCGCATTCATACACACACACGCTCGTGATTGCGAAAAACATAATTTGAATTCAAGATGCCAAAAATTCAAATTAATATATATATATTTTCTTTTTTCTAGGGGATTGTTTTACAATTTTTTCTCTTATTTTTCGGCAGAAAACCAGAATGTAGTACTCACTCCTATGAGTTCTTAGTCGAAAAACGTTTCACGTTGTAAAAAAATTTTAAAAATATTAGAAGCATCGCAGATCTTCAGTAAAGAACCTTCACGCATTATTCAACTGAATTCACAGATACGGTTAAGATGATCTTAAGTATGCATATAATAGAGGATTAATGAACATTTTAAATTTCTAGGGAGGCACTGCCCCCATTATTTTTTATCTACATGCAGAAGTGATAAACAATACAGTCGGTTTCATCCCCAGAAATATAAATACATAAAATTCTTTTAATAATTATTTTTTAAAATATTTTTATTTATACATAAAATTCTTTACAAACATATTTAAGTTCATTTTTAGTCATACTTATATCTGGGAATGTAAGTTGAATAATACGGGAAAGTTCTTTTCTGAAGATCTGCGACTATGCAAAATGCAATGCATTAAAATGTTTTTTTTTTAATTTAAATTACCAATATCTTATTAAACTTCAGCAGTTTCACTTTAATCATTACTAATAATAAAGCTCAAAGTATCTCTTGTCTGGATGTCTGAATCTCTGTGACGCGCACAGCGCCTAAACCGTTCGCCCTATTTTCGTGAATTTTTTTACAAAATTAGTTTGTGGCATGGGGGGGGGGGGGATGTACTTCGAAGCAATTTTTCGAAAATTCGATTTCGTTCTTTTTCTATTCCAATTTTAAGAACATTTTACCTAGCAAATTATCATAACGTGGAAGAGTAGATTACGAAATTATTATAACGTGGAACCGTAACATGGGCGAGCAAATGAACATAGCCAATTGGCGAGAAATTCATCGTCCATTATTTGTAAATATACAGGCGAACCAAATGACCTTTTCATTTTCTACTACGGGCAAAGCCATGCGGGACCACTAGTATAACATATTTTAATATAAATAAAGTATTTTTGATAGGGAGAGGGGGTGTGCACATAGTTAATGATGCACAAAAGAGATGCATGGGTTAAAAAAGGTAGACAATCCGCTTGAGTTCGTGATTTAGGTACAGTCGACTCTCGCTACAACGTGATTCGACTTACGCGAAATGGCTATAACGCGAGTTTTTCACGAGCAACGAATTTCAGAGCTAAAGCGAATTTCTCGCTCGCAACACGACAATATTTGGAGATGAATCGTGGTGCTAAGTGTCTGTTCGTTATTGACTGTTAAATATTGACTTCTTGAATGTACTTTCATCCTTTTCCCATCACTGACTATGCAAGTTTTCGCACACGCACTAGTCTAATCATCGCTTTTGTAGGGTGTATAAATCGTCGACACCATGCTAAACTAAGGAATGTGAAAATTGGCACTTTTTCAGAATAGTCAAAACTGTGAATATAATTTTTTTCCACCTTACGAAGGAATACTTTTTTAGGGAAACGTTATCAAAAAAAAGAAAAAAGGAAAAGAAAAATTGATTTGAATTTTGACATCTTGAATTCAAATTATGTTTTTCGCAATCACGAGTGTGTGTATGTAGGCGTGTGTGTTTGTGTGTGGGGGTATGTGTGTTTGTGTGTAGGCATGTGTGTTTGTGTCTGTGTGCAGGCATGAGTGTGTGAGTAGTTGTGTGTAAGTGTGGGTATGTTTTTGTGTGTGTATGTGTGTGTATGCGTGTGTGTATGTATGTGCGTATGTGTTTGTGTGTGTGTAGTTGTGTATGTATGCGCGCGTGTGTAGGACATGGATGCAACCTGCAGACGGCTTTCGCTAGAAGAGCAGCATCGTGAGGAGCCGGTCGACGGTGATGGTGCGGAGGGTGGCGTGGCGGGGGGAAAATAAAATGATAGCACGCCAAAAACAGTCAAGTGAGAACAATAAGCAATCGTGATTGCTCAACAAAAAGCGAAGCTATTGTATTTAAAAATATAATTAGAATAACGTTCTGAGATTGCGCAGCATAAATCATAATCTTCAATTCTTAAGTTATAAATGTATCAATAATTGTATCTACCTATCTACTGTACAGTAATATTATTTTGCAGCGTTTGTTGCTACAGCATACTGGACACACCATGCTGTTTTATTTTATGTCTTTCTCTCCCACTGATCATTGATTTTGCGGATCGTAACATTATTTTATTTGGAACAATACAGTGTTTTTAAAAATACAGTAAAAATTCAGAAATTTTTATAAGTAACGATGACATATAGTTAAAAAATGGTCTAAAACAGTTTGAAAGGTGTTTTAAATTGTCTAAAATAACTGGGTATGTTAATGAAAAAGAAACTACCAGACAAGCCGATAGACATTCATTTTCCCCATCTCATTACAAGGTAATGAGAAAAATCAATGCATCGATGAGTTTGTCGACTCAAAATATCATACCGATTTTACCATATCAAACGATTGCCGACTTTCTGTCGCACGTCAATGACGTCATATACTTAAATAACGAGGAACGATGGTACTTACATCGTTCCTAATAATAACACCATGGGGTTCCTCCCAATGGGATGGACATCATGAAAATAGTTTGGACCACTAATAATCAGTAGCGAAACGAGGATGGGCTTTGGAAATCATTGACCAACAATATTTGATTTTAAGCCATATTGCCAATACTAACATCGTAAGAACAATAGAACTGGTAAATGAGGTGCTTAGCGGTGGTGGGCTCTTGTTTTCAGGTTATGTTGCCAAATGCCAATACCAGCAAATTAATATGTTTCTAGGATTGGCAATAATGTTAGTAACCCCAAAAGAAGTTTCTTTTCGCTTTTTTGTTTTTGACGTGATGAAAAACGCTTGATTTTTATGTAAAATGATGCGCTGAATTGAATATGTAAACAGTTTTATTCCATTATCCACATAGTTTGCCTGATATAACTGAATTTTGGAAACTCACAAGCATGATTAATGCCTAAAAACTTAGCGATTGCTTATTTCTTTCTGCATTTGGTGTCGGAAACCCTTAAATGTTCAGCAATGAACGGCAAGCATTGGTTCAGTTAAGGAGGTGGATGTCCTGCAAATATCTTTAAGCACAGACTTGCCAGAAGTCCCGGTTTGACCGGGACAGTCCCGGATTTCAGGCAAAATCCCGGTGTCCCGGCCGGATTACTTCACGTCCCGGAAAAAGATAAATTTGATTATATGATCAAGAAAGTCTAAAAATGATTAATTGCGAAGGATTATTTTGGGTAATTATACTTAGTCATTTGTAACACAGGCTTGTAAAATTAATATCGAATCAGTTCGTGAGGATTTTTACAACAACATGAAAACAAAAAAGAGTTTCTAAAAAAAAGAAAGTCCTAGCGAATGAAAAATACATGAAAATATTGTTCAAGTTTTTATTCCTCATTCAGAGTATTTCTTCATTCTAAAGTAACTATCGAATATTACATGTAAGAAATAAAATGTTTAAATTTAACTGCTAGTGTCATTCATTACCCCTGGTTTAGGCTCAAAATAAGTATTTTTTCATAGCATTGAGAATGAACTACCCTCTAAAATACTCTAAAAACCAACCAGGGGTTTGTTCCCTTCAGGAGTGTTTTTAATCCGAAGTATCCAAAACTTTTGGGCTGACAAGCTCATTCTAAAGCTGAAAAAAAAGAAAAAGAGAAAAAACTTTTATAAAATGTTTATTTTTGAATCGTTTTTATTAGCATATTTCAAAAGATTTTACGGAGTATGGTGGAGGGGGGGGGGTGCTATTCCGGTGTCTCGGTTGAACATTTCAGAAATCTGGCAAGCCTATTTAAGCTCTATTACAGCACTAATACGTTTAAATTCTGATTTAAAGCACTGAAATCCAGCACCAGTGTTATAAATTGTCTTTACATAGTTTTAAAAATCCCTAATTTATTATGAAGTGCCGGTGGAATAATGAGGTCACTCTTTTTTTCTATTCTTTTTGCCGCTGCTGTCCCATTTACACAGGAAACGGCAAACATGTACAAAGCCCAAGTAATAAACCCTTTAACTCATTTACTTTAGGGCAGGACTTTTATGTCAGAAATAATTGTAATACAGTGTTTGTTGGAGTAAATTTTGTGTAATAAAGCTTCTGAAATTTTCATATGTTCCCTTCATTTTAACTGAATATTTTTGCTGAACCGAGGGCAACATGTTTCTCTTCTGTAATAGTAGAGCTTTGGAAGAGCCTATCAAGTCTCGCATAAACTGTTTACCATTCGAACTATTACAGTAAACTAAATTATTTCCCCAAGAGCAAAAATCTTTAAACTCCTTATACCTGCAATAAAATATAAAATCGCAGATCATGATTCAATTCAGGATTGATATCACGAAAATTGGTGCCAATAAGACTGACCACCATGACTCCACTGCAGTAATAGCAAATCTTCCACCACATTTTTTGTCTTTATGACCGAATTTTAATTGTGAATTTTATATTTTTAGCGCCAAGATATTAGAAAATATGGGGTAAATAAGCTTAAAATCTATAATTTCACATTAACTGAAAATGATGAAAAAACTGACTGGATATTTGAAATCGACGTCAAAAATTACCTTCGGAATACTGTAAACGCTTCATGTGACAAAATCTTTGTATACTGGAAAAATTGATTATTATGAAACCCCTGCATTCCCGGGAGAAAATTCTGACTTGTTCTGGTCCCTTCTACTCTTCCAGAAGGAAACCCTTGATGCTAGAGTATCAACAATGCATGAGCTATGCCAAGCCCATTGTACCCATGCAAATGAAAGCTCCTTTTCATAAACTTTGTGAAACATCTTTGATGAAACTCTTTTAATCCGAAATATCCCAACTGATCGCAAGGTGTGGGGCAAAATTTCTGTAGTGTATCTTACTATCAGAATTTCTTTTCACACTGAAAACCAAGTCTTCCCAGAAGATGGCAAGCGATTACACATACTACATGCAAAGTTTGCCTAAATAGATGCTATTGTTCAGATTTAGAATGCTCAAACGATTTCACAGTTACCCAGCTGACATCCGGAAATCAAAATAATTGTCCACCATCCACATTAATCATAAAAAAATGTCATTCCTCATGTTCCGTAAATGCGGCGACAGGAGGGAGAAAATGGCGAATTATTGGAATCGTAACAATGATTTCTTTGTGAATCATCCGCAATGAGGATTCGAAAGCTTCCGCCATTTTCACTTCCCCAAATATTGACGAGCGGACGTGATTGGCATGTATAGTTTCAGAAGACTCTCTGGGAAAACGCTATTGCCAACTAACAGAATGGAATCCCTTGATGTAATCGTCGGACATAATGGAGTTCATTTGAATTTGCTTTCGAATGAAGCATTGTGCAAAGTTCTATTTACTGGAATCTGCGTTTCCTTTCAAGATCGAATCTAGTCAAACAGTGGCACAAGGTGGCGGTCTCTTTTTTTTTCCTGGACATTATGTTTCGCAGTTAAAAAGCGTCGGATTGAATAATAAATCTTTGCATAAACATTCATTTTCATCATTCAAAGAGTTCTTCTTCCTTGATGTTCTATTTCCTTTAAGTTCCACAAATTTCGCCAATACTTTTATTTCTTGGGAATCGAAAAACTAGATCTCCATACAAACACATTAATCATTCATAACAAAATTCACGCAGTGAAAAACAAAGGAATGAAAGCGGCAAGCTTTAAAATTTAGAGACAACTAGTAAAAGTGTTAGGAGAACCCCTTCTCTGTTGTGGGGCACGAGATGCGACTAGTAGCGTTGCTAGAGATAAGTGCTGCTATACAGAAAGATTTATTCAAAATATTCTCGACATCTTGAATTCAAATTATGTTTTTTGTAATCACGAGTGCGTGTGTGTTTGTATGTAGACATGTGTGTTTGTGCCCAGGCATGAGTATGTGTGTGTAGGTGTGTGTATGCGTGTGTGTTTGTGCCCAGGCATGAGTGTGTGTGTAGGTGTGTGTATGCATGCGTGTGTCTTTGTGTCTATGTGCAGGCATGAGTAAATGGGTATGAGTGTGTGTGTAGGTGTGTGTATGCATGCGTGTGTGTTTGTCTATGCGCAGGCATGAGTAAATGAGTATGTGTGTGTGTTTGCGTCTGTGTGCATTCATGAATGTGTGTATGTATGCGCGTGTGTTTGTGTCTGGCATGCATGGTCTGAGTGCAGGCACGTGTAGGTGTGTGTATGCATGCGTGTGTGTTTGTGTCTATGTGCAGGCATGAGTAAATGGGTATGTGTGTGTGTTTGCGTCTGTGTGCATTCATGAATGTGTGTATGTATGCGCGTGTGTTTGTGTGTCTGGCATGCAGGGTCTGAGTGCAGGCACGTGCATGTGTGTGTGCATGCGTGCGTGTATGTAGGATACGGACGCAATCTGCAGACGGTTTTCGCAAGAGGAGCAGCATCGGGAGGCCGGTCGACGGTGGTGCTGCAGAGGGAGGCGGGGGGAAATAAAATCATAGGAACATGAAGTACAGTCAAACGAGAACAATAAACAATGTGATTGCTCAAAAAATTCAATAAAAGCCACCTATGATCTGAAGTTTAAACATGTTTTCTTCAAAAATTATAAAAAAAGTCCCCTTACATCCCTTTGCTTCTCACTTCCTCAATTCCATACTTGTAGAAGACTCACAAGGACTACACTGAACTGTTTATGATCCGTGTGTTGATTTTCAAATTGCTCGAATAGCTTAAAAACAGCTTCCTTTTCAGCTATACATTATTTCAGTTCTTACATATAAAAGCACTCTTTAAAATCATTGAGGTACAGTGTCTGCGAATCCGTGCATCGATCTAGGAATCCTTCAAGGGTGCGACGAGTTTTTAGAACTTCAATTTTGGAAAAATTTACAAAGTTTCCGAACACTCTCCCCTAACATAATCCATTATCGCTTAAAATTGTATTTCTGGAGTTGCGGTTTTGAAAAATTAGCAGAGGAAAGCGCTTGGACCTTATTCCTTCCTCTAACGTTAGACAAGATGGTTTTTAAATCGCGTTTTTAAAACCGCAAGTTTGAAATATTCCGAAAATTTTCCTGTTGAGAGAAATTTCCTGTTGTCCTTAAAAAAAATGCAGGTTGACTAAAAAATACTTTTGGAACTTAAGTGTTGAAAAAATTGCCTGCAGAGCCCCTCAAGGGAGGGGTGATCGCCCCCATCACCCCTTCCTTCTATCCATACATGGGTGTTCGTACTATAATACCCATGTTTATAGTACTACTATACTTAATACTATACTTAACTTACATACATAACTTACTTACTATACTTATAGTTAATACTATACTTAATACTATGCTTAACTTACATACATAACTTACTTACTTACTATACTTATAGTTAATACTATACTTAATACTATACTTAACTTACATACATAACTTACTTACTTACTATACTTATAGTTAATACTATACTTAATACTATATTATACTTAATATATACAGTACTATTCGTACTGTTTCTATTCGTACATGGGTAAGAATGCAAAAAATCGACTAATAGACAGAAATGTAGAAAGACAAACGAACTTCTTAAAAGCACCACATAAGGGTTATTTACATAGTATTTCTTCTCTAAATTAGGCATAGTGACATATGGCACAAGAACTAAATCTCAAGGTCTACCAGGCAGGTCACGATCCTATCACTTGATAATCGGGCCTTGCTTGACGTATATGCGTCAACTTAGTTTTATAAAATATCAAGCATATTTGCATAACTGATCGGTAAAGTGAAGAACCAATAAAAAAAATCCATTCCTCATCTCTATAATCAAATACTGCTAAATTTCCACGTCATGAACAACCAAAATCAGAGCTTTTTTTGAGCAATCACGATTGCTTATTGTTCTCATTTGACTGTTTTGATGTGCTATCATTTTATTTTCCCACCAGCACCCTCTGCAGCATCACCGTCGACCGGCTCCTCACGATGCTGCACCTATATCGAAAACCGTCTCGAGATTGCGTCTCGAGATTGCGTTCATATCCTACACACACACACACGCATGCATACACGCACCTACACACACATACTTATATACACCTACACACACATACACCTTCACACACACAAATACACACACCTACACACATACATACACCTATACACAAACACACACACATCTACACACTCACATACAGACAACTACCCACACACTCATGCCTGCACACAGACACAAACACATATGCCTACACACGCATACACATACCCCCCCCACACACACACCTACACACAACTACCCACACACTCATGCCTGCACACAGACACAAACACACATGCCTACACACATACAGATACCCCTTACACACAAACACGCTTACCCCCTACACACAAACACACATACCCCACACACAAACACTCACGCCTACATATACACACATAATCGTGTTGCGAAAAACATAATTTGAATTCCAGATGACAAAATTCAAATCAATTTTTCTTTTTTCTTTTTTTTTTTTGTTTTTGACATCGAATTGAGTGGTCTCGTTTAAAAGATCCAAAAACGACTCCGGCTTTAATTCGTTCGTAAATTAACCCATATACGTGATTCTTCGTGTTGACGCCGACGCGCTTCCACCAACCACGACACGCGCGACATACGAAATGGATTCGCAGTTCCTGATTTGCCCTTCCTTTTACTTGGATCTCTATTTATGTTCGTCTGGTTCATCCTCGGGATTAACCATAAGGCAATAAAGAACAACGGAAGATCGTGACGGAAGCTCCTTGCTCGACGTGTCCGTTTAACGCCGAGGATGATTTCCGAAATGGCGTCAGAAAAGGAAGTGCTGAGGGGGAATGGATGGCAGATTGTTTGAATCGTGTAGTCACTGCACATATCTCTTAACAGATTATAGAAGTTGCAAAGATTTCATTTAATTAACTTAATAATTAAATTAGTTATTAAATAAAAATAGGCATAATTTTGAATTTTAATGAAACAAATAATTTTTCAGCAATAAATTAAAATTGATAATTTTTTGACAAAATAATAACTTACCAATGGTAAAAAGCAAAGCAAGAACAACCTAATGAGAATGTCATAAGCGAACACTTTTTGGCTAATTTTTGCATTACACTTATATTTGCCAACATTTGCAACTGAAAACAGTTGGATAAAGTGAAACATAATTTCAATGTTTCAACTCTCCAACTCTCCCTTTCGTTTGGAAACATTGAGAAACAATGCTTTGGGAATTATGTCCAAGACTAAGATTTACTGAGTATGAAAAATGGGAATAAATGTTTTTTTTTTTGGCTTGCGAATGAAATGTTTCATTAAACCCAAAGACTAGTAGGTAAATTGAAACAGTGATTTTCTTTTCCATATAGTTTTAATGAGCAGATAATCACAGTATAAAACAATCAAGTTAGGATAAGAAATTTGACACCAAATACTCAATTTGCGGTCCATAGGTTGTATGCTATCCGTTTAATCCTCCAAATATAATCAGAAATCATTCAAAAAACGAAATCATATAAAGTTTTTACTTGCACGCAGAATTTTTGAAAGTTCATTTGCATCAAAATTCATTTTTTTTTTTTTTTAAAGTAGGAAGAATGAAAAACTTAGTTCTTTCCTCCCCATAGAATAGCATTTACGAGTGAAATGGCATTCTAGCATCAAAAATATCTGGGAAGTTGAAATTCGTAAAAAAAAACGGTTTTAACAATCTTCCACAAGATAAGTAAAGCGGGTTGAAACCAGTTACTTCGCATTTACAGACTTGCTGGAGAGAAAAACGTTACGATAACTAAAATTAAAAATGCAACTTTTTCATGGTGTCCCCTTCTTACAATGATGACACACAATTGTTTGCAAATACAGTGAAACTCTGTCTTCAATTTGTTACACAGCTCATTTGTTAACCTTCATTTACCAGCAGTTTTGTTTCAAAAATCACAAGTGTGGTAATAATTTGTTTCCATGCCTTTCTCTTTTTATCCAATTGTCCCCACAACTTTTCCCCAAAGTTCATTCAAGATTGTAAAAAGCAGTTTTCATACTCTCATATGAATGTGATATTCAATTAGTGAAAGTTTTAAGGCAACGAAATTTTATCCGATTCTAGTGACTATACCGTTTCTTTATC
The DNA here is from genome assembly GCF_026930045.1 of Uloborus diversus. Taxonomy (NCBI): domain Eukaryota; kingdom Metazoa; phylum Arthropoda; class Arachnida; order Araneae; family Uloboridae; genus Uloborus; species Uloborus diversus. The sequence goes on from NC_072732.1 coordinate 4,543,551, forward strand.
TTTACTAATAATAAAGCTGAAAATCCCTCTGTCTGTCAGGATCTCTGTGACGCGCATAGCGCCTAGACCGTTCGGCCGATTTTCATGAAATTTGGCACAAAGTTAGTATGTAGCATGGGGGTGTGCACCTCGAAGTGATTTTTCAAAAATTCGATGTGGTTCTTTTTCTAGTCCAATTTTAAGAACAAAATTCTCATAAGACGGACGAGTCAATTACGAAATTATCATAACGTGGAACCGTAACATGGGCACAAACCAATTGGCGAGAAAATTCACCATACATTGTTTGTAAATATACAGGCGAACCAAAAGAGCTTTTAATTTTCTACTACGGGCAAAGCCGTGCGGGTACCACTAGTGTTGAAATAAGTGCAAGTATAGCACAGTAGTGTAACTACTTAAAGTTTTAACAGACTAATCATTTCTTCTTCAATACTTCGTGATTGATGTCTGAAATTATTTCGCCAGGATTCGGAAGATAAAAATATTTCCATGCGTTACCGAGCAGCAGCCGACGCCCCTTCGAAGAATACGTAATCTGAGTCAGTGGAGTGACGATGTAGGTCGCTTTCTCGATTAAAAATCGATTACAATCGCGTCTTTCAATCAATCAAGTCGTCTGAGTAAATGACGTCAGTTTTCGTGAATGATCTGCCGAGTTCATTCAAGGTCAAGATCATCTTATGTATCGATTTGATCTTGCAACATGGTAATTATGTTGTAACAAAATGAGATCTGTAATTCATAATCATTTTGATCAAATTCAAGAACATTTAACTTTTGCTTTAGGCAGCAGTAAATAACTTCCCATCGTATTTATCAAATTAAATATTCCTGATTAACTAATGTCTTTCGAACGTTTGAGGAATAAAACTTTACCTCTAAGCCGTAATTTTTACCAATTCAACTCCCCCTTTTATACGAAGGAGAGGGTAAGCATTGCAAAAGTAAGAATTTGAAAAACCCTTGCTGAATTTTCTTCAAAACAAAATCTTTGTCTTCCAATTTTCTGGTTCTAAACTTTTTTCACAACCATTCCAGAAAATTCGTAAATTAATACTAATAGTTAAAAATGCATATGTGTCAAACAAATGATGGCGGATCTAATATTTTTATTTATTTAACTAATATTACAGGAACATATTTTTTAACCAAAGACATTTGTCAAAAAAGTATATTCGCTTAGCAAATTAATTATTGTAAAAGCACTTATTTTCGTGAGGCTTTAATTTTCGTGATTTTTGCGAGCTCGCCGGTAATCGTGAAAAATTGAGGTCTCAAGAAATATTTTTTTGCAACGAATTTTTCAACTTTCCGTTTCTATTAGTATAAAACTCGCCAAATATTCTGGTCGCGAAATCACCCATGTCTCATTTTCGGAAAAATTGCGACTCGCGAAAATAAGTGCTTTTACAATATTTTGTTCAGAAATAATTATTTTTAGTAAAAATGTTTATTCAAACGCACTCTAAAACTCCACCCCCATTAAACATTCATCTTTACAACTATGCTATAAATTTAGTTGAAACAGTAAATTATAATTAAATATTTAAGTACAGCCATTTGGAGGAACTTTGCTCAATAATTTTTTGGTTTAGTCATTCCACTCTAATTGTAATAGTATTACCGTATTTATTGGCATAAATTGAAAAAAACCTCCTTTAAAGTATAGTATAGTAATCCAAAATTTAGAAATAAGTCATTAAAAACAATTCAAGCGAATTATTTATCTAGTTCAAGAGGAATTCGCCGTTCACGGTTGCTTTGAATCACATGAAAATTTGCATGAAAAAGTAATTTAGTTTAATAAAAGTGGAACAGTTTCAAGAAAGAAAGTGATTGTTTTTAAATGTTTAAAATCTCCTCATTTTTATTTCACAACCTCATGCGATTTCTATCCTTTATTCGGGCAGAAAATATTAATGCAGCGGACGAGAGATTTAAAAAAAATTCAAGACGAGAATTCAAACAGTAACTTCAGAACTATTGTCTGATATTCAAGGAGTTGTGTTCCTTTTTTCAGAAATAAAAAGTTGAAACAGATAGAGATAACTCTTAAAAGTAAAAGAAAATACAGAGCTAACTCGCACAAATTTACAGACGCGTGTTTTGAGGTTTCAAGGAACCGTTTCGTGGTTTCGTGCAATACAAAAACTTAGTTTTTAGATGTAAAGATGTCCGAAAAAAGCAACGAGAATGAACAGTAGAGAGTAAAAATAGGAAAGTTACAAAACAAACAAGTCAAAATGAGGTATAGAGTCGAAATTTATTCCGTGATTCCCTTCAAGAAAAAACCAGTTAAGCAATGAATTTCTCTGTAAATCTCGTAATAATAAATATTGGTGTAAAATTGAAACTGTTGATTAATAAATTAGTAATAAAATTTATGTTAAAAAAAATTAAAACGAATCAATTGTTGCAAGTGGGGAAAGGCAAAATAAGGAAAGGCATACTACAGAAAAAAGAAAAAAAAAAACCTCCTAACGCATCGTAACAAATAAATCCTCTCAAAGTCATGATTTTGCTGAATTTATTTTATCAAAATAGAAGGATATAAATTTCAGCGAACATTTCACTAAGAGTTAGAATTGATTCCCAGCGGTTTTGAGCAATACTAGACTTGTTTAATTGTTGATATTTCAAGTAATTTTAATGCTTATTCTTACAAATTTCAAGGAAGAATGGTCTCTTCCATACAGGCAAGATTGTAATTGCAGTTAATTTTATAAATTCCGCAACAACTAATAGCATAAAAAGAATCTTTAAACGTTTGTTAATAAAAGAAAACACCACTTTAAACCCGGAATAAGAATCCCTTAAAAATCTTAGCAACCTGAAAATTAGTTGAAGAAAAGAATGGCTAAAAAAACCCAATTGAAAGTGGTACTATGAACAGTAGGTATTTTAACTTCCTTTTACAAAAAAAGTATTGTATTCGCGAAAAAAATTTCACTCAAAAATCGGCCTTCATTTCCATTTTGCTCACCCCCAAATGAATGTTGAGTTTTTTTTCGACCCGACCACACGTACATATGTACCTAAGAACGTATAGACTCCCGAAATATCCATTTTGAAGTTTCCCGAGTTAATTACAACGAGTTTTCTCATGACGTCTGGATGTACGTATGTGTGTATGTGTGTCGCATAACTCAAGAACGGAATGTCCTAAAAAGTGAAATTTTGTACATAGACTCCTAGTGGGGTCTCGTTGTGCACCTTCCATTTTTGGTTGCACTCGGATGGTTCTAAAGGGGTCTTTTGCACATTTTTTGGGGGAATTCATTGTTAATTTCGATGCTAACTCAAGTGGTGTTATAATTTGGCGGACACTTGCCGATATATTGGTCGCCAAGTTTTGTCGCCAACTTGGCGATTTTTTTTTTAAAATATGGTTTCAATGTGGCTATTGTTGGTAATCTTAGAGCTAGAGAGAGAATCGCATTAAAATTGCAATAGTAGGGAAATAACTTTAAGTTGGTGTAAAAGAAAGTCATGTGGTGTAAAAGAAAGTCATCAGCTCGTTATTTCTTAATATAAATATTGTCAGCCAATCTCAGCAATCAGCCATTTAATGTTTATACTTGATTGCAGATTTGACTTCAAAACAAAGTGTGGAACAAAATGAATCCGCGTGATCATTCAAAGTTACCCTAATCAACGGCATAATCTATTTCAAAGAGAGAGTGCAATGTCCCTTTGAATAATTTTCCACCAGTAGTTTGATAAACAACAGTTTGAAAATGGTTTGTTATGAAATGTTTGCAGTTCAGTCAAAGATATCAAGCCAAGAAGGTCTTTGGTTCCATTACCATCTGAGGAGACTTTCAATTTGCATGCAACTCTCGCGTGATATTTGACTTCTCAAACCTATTTAAACCTGCCGAAGCTCACACAGAAACAGTTTCGGTAACACCTTTGCCCATGCTTATAACAGGTTGTTCAACTCATTTAAAAGAAAAGCTGGTGGGGCGGCGTTTCGCAACAGGTGCTTTCCTCGATGACCTTAACCTACAACAAAAAAGAGTTCCAACCACCTGAAAAAGTGTCCACGGCGTCTTCGAGTAACTCCATTGAGGAAAGTGGTTTTTTGTGTGGGGGTGTTTTTGAAGGAAATTTCGCAAGACTAATTCGAAACGCTGGAATAAACGCAACGGCGCTTTCTTAGACAATAAAAAATGACTTCCAGCGCTCTATGACAGATGGTCTTTTTCCCCGACTATGTATTGTGAAGGTAATGTACGAGGCGAAAGGTGATTCCAGTCAATTCAGAAATTTTGTAAAATGACCCTCGGACGAAACTTCTGAAGAGTTATTGTTTGCCAGAGTTTCAGAAATGCACCTTTGGCTAAAAATCATGAAAAGGTTTTGAGAGACGATCCGAAGAGCATTGGATAGGATTTTTGGAATAAGGGATATAATTGGGGAAAAACACTTCAGCATTGCTAATTGCTCATCTTTGAGATATTTTCTATTATGCTAAAGGTTATAAGTTAAGGGGAGAATGGGTTAAAAATAATGTAATTCGGAAGGAAGCACTATAACTCTGTAAGAATACATTTGAGAAACCCCTTTTTTTCTACAAAAATATCAGTTCTTTCTTCAAAAAAGGAAGTATTGTATTCGCGAAAAAAATTTCACTCAAAAATCGGACTTAATTTCCATTTTACTCACCCCCGAATGAATATTGAGTTTTTTTTTTCGACTCGACCATACGTGGATAAGTGTCTAAGAACGTATAGACACGCGAAATAACCATAATGACGGTTCCCGAGTGAATTACAACGAATTTTCTCGTGACGTCTGTATGTACGTATGTATTATGTATGTGCGGATATGCGTATTTATGTCGCATAACTGAAGAACGGTAAGTCATAGAAAGTTGAAATTTGGTACGTAGACTCCTAGTGGGGTCTAGTTGTGCACCTCCTCTTTTGGTTGCATTCGGGTGTTTCTAAAGAGGTCTTTTGCCCCTTTTTTGGGGGTAAATCATTGTTAATTTTGATGTAAACTCAAGTGGTGTTATAATATGGCCGACACTTGGCGATATATCCCCCAGCCTTTTGGTCGCCAAGTTTTGTCGCCAACTTGGCGATTTTTTTTAAAAATCTGTTTTCGATTTGGCCACTGTTGGTGATATTTAGAGAGTAAACTATTGAATCACATTAAAATTTCCAGTAATGGGGAAATGACATTAAATTGGAATAAAGGGAAGTCATGTGATGCTCACATCAGCTCGTTTAAATCCAAATAGTGTTAAATATTTATTTAAGTGAGAATAAATAGGATCATAAATTTTTGATAAATAAGTTCTTGTTCACATGATTACGGAGAATATATTCATCAAAACAGAACATTTTTGTTATCTGCATAATCCAAACGGTCAGTTTAAGAAACTGAACTACAAAATTCCAATCACCAATTATTCTTTTATTTTTTACATTTAAGGATCATTTGTATTCTATACAGTATTTTAAATCAAAGTGTCAAAAAATAGTTGATTTTTTTTTCTTTTTTATAGCGTATCTTATTTTTTGGGTAGGGAATTGCACACAAACTGCGGTTCACTTTTTAAAACAAGACATTATACATGATCAGTAAAAATTTCATTCAAAAATATTTTTTAGTTCTTGAGATACCATGCACTTAATATCCAAATAATAATAATAAATAAATAAATAAATGAAATCACATTTTGAGAAAATCTTTTGTGTGTGTGTGTGTGTTTTTTTTTTTTTTTTTTTTTTTTTGAGCAAACACGATTGCTTTCATTTGACTGTTTTGATGTGCTATCATTTTATTTTGCCGCCAGCACCTTCTGCAGCATCACCGTCGACCGGCTCCTCACGATGCTGCTCCTCTCGAAATCCCGTCTCCAAGTTGAGTCAATATCTTACACATACAAGCAAGTACACACATACATACAGCTACACACACACACAAACACATACACACACACAAACACATACACACACAAACACATACACACACAAACACACACACAAACACATACACACACACAAACACATACACACACACAAACACATACACACAAACACATACACACACACACAAACGCATACACACACACACAAACGCATACACACACACACAAACGCATACACACACAAACGCATACACACACAAACGCATACACACACAAACGCATACACACACAAACACATACACACGCTCAAACACATACACACACTCACTCACACACAAACACATACACACACACAAACACATACACACACACAAACGCATACACACACACAAACGCATACACACACAAACGCATACACACACAAACGCATACACACACAAACGCATACACACACAAACGCATACACACACAAACGCATACACACACTCACTCACACACACATACACACACACATGCATACACACACACAAATGCATACACACACACAAACGCATACACACACACAAACGCATACACACACAAACGCATACACACACACAAACGCATACACACACACAAACGCATACACACACAAACGCATACACACACAAACGCATACACACACAAACGCATACACACACAAACGCATACACACGCTCAAACACATACACACACTCACTCACACACACAAACACGTACACACAAACACGTACACACACAAACACGTACACACTCAAACACGTACACACTCAAACACGTACACACTCAAACACATACACACACTCGAACACATACACACACTCAAACACATACACACACGCATACATTCGGACACCTACACACCTACACATACACACATACCTACACACAACTACCCACACACTTATGCCTGCACACAGACACAAATACATATGCCTACGCACATACACATTTCCCCCCGCCACACACACAAACACTCATACACACAACTACCCACACACTCCTACCTGCACACAGACACACACACATGCCTACACACACATACCCCCTACACACAAACACACATAGCCCCCCGCCACACGCCTACATACACACACACTTTATTGCGAAAAACATAATTTGAATTCAAGAGGTCAAAATTCAATTTAATTTTTTTAAATGGTAAATTACATAAAACAGCAAATACGTTTTCTCCCATAACTTTCTTAATTGTAGAAATCTTCTAAAGCGGTATGTTTTAAATTGTCCAGAAAAGGCGGGAGAACAATTGGTGATTCTGAAAAAAAAAAGTCAACATTTTGCAGATTGACATGCAGTATAACTGAGAAATATTTTGTGACAGTGTGAATCTCGTAAAAATGATTTTAAATACTTTGCAGCAGTTTCTTTGGCAGTTTTGTACACCTCAGCCTTCTTTTTCTCAATTTGAACTTTTAACAAATAATAATATTTCTCGTGCTAAGACTTTACTAAGACGGACTAAATTTGTATGCAGATTCTACAAATCATTTACAACTTTGTGTGTTCAGTAAAAACCTACTTAATACAAATTAAATTTCATTTCTACCCATTAAAACTAAAAAAATATTTCAAATTGAAAAGTAGCGATTTTTAAAACTTTCTATAGATGTAAATTTTCCTTTTTTTTCTCCTCAAAAACCAGTTCATTTCTACCCATTAAAACTAAAAAAAAAAAAAATATTTTAAATTGAAAAGTAGCGATTTTTAATACTTTTTCTATGGATGTAAATTTTACTTTTATACTAAAATTTAATCAACTAATTTAATTTACTCAATTTTTTTCTCAAAAACCAGTTCAGTATGACAAAATTCATTCGAAAGGTTCGAAGCATAACAATCATGAGTACAGCTGAAAATTATTGATAAATGAAAGAGGAGGGATAATTTTAACAATCTTTTTCTTTTCAATTAAAATTTCGAAGCTTCTACTAATTTGTCTTTTTGTGTTTCATGCGATAACTATGCTGTTAATGTACCCAAGAGATCAACAAAAATCCTTTAGTAAGCTCTTGATCACAGATCTATTAATGACCTAGAAAGTAGAAAATGGGCATGGCGTGTTACTGAAAAATGGGCCGTTCTTTGAGTTTGAGGAGAGTATTAGTTTATGAGAGAATAGTTGCTTTGCATTTATTCCTTTATCTCATTTATCCCTTTTTTTTTTGAGCAATCACGATTGCTTATTGTTCTCACTTGACTGTTTTGATGTCCTTTGATTTTATTTTCCCACCGCCACCCTCTGCAGCATCACCGTCGACCGGCTCCTTACGATGCTGCTCCTATAGCGAAAACCGTCTCCAGGTTGCATCCATGTCCTACACACAAGCGCATACATACACTACTACACACACGCACGCACACACACAAACACATACACACACATACACCTACATACACAAACACATACACACAACTACCCACACATACACCTACATAGACAAACACATACACACAACTACCCATACATTCATGCCTGCACACAGACACAAACACATATGCCTACACACATACACATATCCCCCCCCCCCCACACACATACACACAACTACCCACACACTTATGCCAGCACACAGATACAAACACACAGACACAAACACACATACCCCCTACACACATACCCCAGGGTTTCCGCTACGGTCGCATATTTCGCATAATGCGAAAACACTATCTGAATTACGAAAATAAAGCAAGGCATTTTCGCTTTTTTGCTCAAAAAAAAAAAAAAAAAAATTTTTTAAAAGAAGAAATGAATGATCTTAGAGAGGAAGCATGCATGGCGATAATCAACTAAATCTTTTTAAAATCTTAGCTAACATGTTTAAACTACTATTAAGTTCAATAACTATTAGTCTTATCCAGCATTATGTCCCCGTCCCCAATAACTGCAGAGGAGGGGACTGCAATGTTCTAAACACTAGTCGTGTGTTTTCTTTTTTTATTTTATGTTTTAAAAAAATAGCTGCTGTACTTATTTCTTCAAAGATGTCACAGATAAAATATGAATTTTATTTTCAACTGGAGATGAAACACACTGAGGCATATGTAAATATATGAAAATGTGTAACATTTTAGCATTTTGCTAACATTTTTCACTCAATTTTAGCTTTGATGCTAAAGAACTTTTGAACCCAGCTTAAACCCTGACACACAAACACACACGCCTACACACACACTCGTGATTGCGAAAAACATAATTTGAATTCAAGATGTCAAAATTCAAATTATTTTTTTTTTTGTTAATAGAACTATCTTTACCCTAGCTATAAATCGCATTATTCCGTTTCAAGATTAGACGAGGAGCATCAAATTTCATTCTGATGTTCTCCTACAGAGAAAAAAATGCTCTATATTTAATTTAAAATGAAACTTATTGGGATATTACTTTTAATTGCGCCATTTTTATTTGATGCAAATATGTTTAGATCAATTGTGATACAGAATATTTAAGGCAGTACGGTCCACTTGTCACAGTTCTGTGGCAGACGACTTTTTTTACTTCCTTTTACAAAAAAGGAAGTATTTTATTCGCGAAAAAATTTTCACCCAAAAATAGGCCTTAATTTCCATTTTGCTCACCCCCGAATGAATGTTGAGTTTCTTTTTTCAACCCGACCGCACGTGGATACGTGAATAGGAACGTACAGACACCCGAAATATCCAGTTTGACGATCCCCCAGTTAATTACAACGAGTTTTCTCGTGACGCCTGTATGTACGTATGTATGTGTGTAGGTATGTCGCATAACTCAAGAACAGAATATCCTAGAAATTTGAAATTTGGTATGTAGACTCATAGTGGTGTTTAGTTGTGCGCCTTCCTTTTGGGTTGCATTCGGATACTTCAAAGGGGTCTTTTGCCCCTTTTTGGGGGGAAATCATTGTTAATTTCGATGTAAACTCAAGTGGTGTTATAATTTGGTGGACACTTGGCAATATATCGCCAGTCTTTTGGTCGCCAAGTTTTGTCGCCAACTTGGCGACAAATTTGGCGATTTATTTATTATTATTATTTTTTAATTTGGCTTCCATTTGGCCACTGTTGTTGATATTTAGAGAGTAAACTATTGAATCATATCAAAACTGCCAATAATGAGAAAATGACATTAAATTGGAGTAAAAGGAAGTCATGTGATGCACACATCAGCTCGTTTTCAAGTCACATCACTCGTTTTGATCGGTATTTTGAATTTCTGTTTTCTGTTCTGGAATCGTTTAGTCATTTACAAGATCTGAATTTCTCTCGTGGAGGATAAAATTAAAAAACTGTTTAAAAACTAGTTTTAAAACATTCAAATAAAAATCCCTTTTTGCACGCAATCTTCGTTGATAGTTCTGATCAAGGGTGTACGAAGCAAAGCTGTATGTGTGTTTCAGCGATTCTCAACCGGTAGTCCGGCGAACAGGCACAGGTCCGCGACAAAAATCGACTGATACTCACAAATTTTTTGCTTGTTCATGTTCAGGGGTGCCCATCCCCCCCCCCCAAGTTTAATGAAGCAAATTCTTCCCTCCCCCCCCAAAAAAAAAAATTCTCAATCCTCTTTCTCTTTTTTATTTTTAGTTTTCTTTTTTTATTTGATTTATTTTTAAAAATATTTTTATTAATTTATTTTATTTTTTTTTATTTTTGTTTATTTATTTTCAATTATTGTTATTATTTTATTAGAAAGTTCTTCACTACAGCAATTGCATACACACACAGCAACTAATAAATAAATGAAATAAAATATGAACGAATCAAGTGAAGTAAAATAAATAATTCAATTTAAAAAAAAATCAATAAATGAATTTAAATAAATAAATTTTAAAAAAAATTAACCCTTCCCCATAATTTTGATGACGCAACTTGCGCCATAACCCTTCCCCCCCCCCCCCCCCCCCCCCCCAGTGTGCAGCCCTGTCCGTGTTGAAGAAGCTTCTTTCTTCAAAAGAAAAAAGCAAAACAAAGACGGAAAAAGAAAAACAGTAAAAACAATAAATACTTCACGACATTTTTACGCGAACTTTGGGGCAAAATTTCGCAATTTTCAAAGGTTCATTACCCATATTTATTACTTATGTGTAACGCTTTGAATAATGACTTATCTTAACATTTAAGCATTTTTTGTGACTGCTAATTATTGCAAATAAAATTTAATTTTCGTGTTTCTTTTTCTCAAGTTGTTAACGGACCCCAAGTCAAAACTTTTTTGAGCAATCACGATTGCTTATTGTCCTCACTTGACCATCCTTGATGTTGTGGTTCCTTTTTCAGCTTGAATCAGAAGCCTCTGCAGCACCACCGCCCGCCGGCCTCTGCAGGCGGCGCGGCTGCTTCGGTCCTGAGCTATCCACTTTTAATGGTCGGAGGCGTCCTTGTCCTACACACACGCACACTCACACACACACTCACACATACACTCACACACGCCTACGTGCATACACACAGGTCTACGCACACACACAACTATGCACACGTAACCGCCCAGAAGGAGAGGGGACAGGAGCCGTTTCTAGAAACAATAACTCCAATGAGTAGGATCCTGTCTCAGTTCTTGATTGCGAAAGACATAATTTGAATTCAAATTAATTTTCTTTTCTTTTTTTTTTACAAAAAAAAAAGAGAGAGAGAGAGAAAGGAATAACAACTTTACCGGCCCGAGAAAAAAGGATAATACAATAATAATGAAAAGAAAAAATGAAAAAAAAAAAGAACTCTTTACAGTCCGCATTTTTTAAAAATGGCTTTTGCCGGTCCGCGGGTCGAAAAAAAGTTAAGAAACGCTGGTATAATACAATCAGTTTTTTTTTTTTTTTTTTTGTAGGATTCAAGTTTTTCTGAAGACTGATTTAGTAAATCATTTACGCAACGTACGCTTAATTTTGAACAAAAAAAAAAAAAAACATCGAAATGGGGTGCTGTGAAGTAGAGATGCTTTGGAAAGGCAGCGCGGCATACTCAATGGGACACCTGATGTTAAAACCGAAAAAAAAAAAAAAAAAATGCTAATCACACAGAAATAAACGCATTATTATACCTACTTCATAAAATACATCTATCACTATAAAAGCACCTATTTTGCCCCCAAGTAAGGTGTTTCTTCAGCTACTTACGAGGTTTTGAAAGGCAATAGCTAGCAATTAACCCCCACCCCTCTCACGCGACTAGGACAGGAGGGGATCATTGTTTAGGGGCCCCGATGGGTGCGTTCGTATCATGATACGTAAGCGATCAACTTTCTCGGGTAAGTCTTAAAGAAGTGTTAGTTAAAACCGGAAAATTACTTAATTTTTGTGTAGAACCTTCTGTCGTGGAATTTCGTCTTTCGTTGTTTTTTGTATGTCAGTCGTAAAGATCGCTATATTAAGGGGCGGATAGAGGGGTAGCGCCATGGGTCATGACACTCCCCTCCCTCTGGAGATCGTCGACATTATTATGCATCCACATTGTGTTCAAACATTTTCTCTACTAATAATAAAGCTGAATGTCCCTCTGTCTGTCAGGATCTCTGTGACGCGCATTGCGACTTGCCGATTTTCATGAAATTTGGCACAAAGTTAGTTTGTAGCATGAGGTATGCACCTCGAAGCGATTTTTCGAAAATTCGACGTGGTTCTTTTTCTATTCCAATTTTAAGAACAAAACTATCATAAGATGGACGACTCAATTACGAAATTGTCATGACGTGGAACCGTAACATGGGCACAAGCCAATTGGCGAGATACGAAATTATCATAACGTGGAACCGGAACATGGGTACAAGCCAATTGGCGAGAAAATTCACCATTATTCGTAAATATACAGGCGAACCAAAAGACCTTTTAATTTTTCTATTACGGGCAAAGCCGTGCGAATACCACTAGTTTCGGATAAATGTACAGGGTGTTCCGTTTCAACCTGCAAGACCTTTATTTTCGCAACCGTTAGTCCTAGATATATACTTAAAATTGCAAAAATTTTAAAAATCAGATGCAGAGTTAAGATATTAAAAGTGTGAAGCAAAAATAAAAATGAGTCAAAAAGTACGAAATTTAACTTTGTATACGGGTCCTAGGTCCCCCAACTAATATTAAGAGAAATAATCTCCATTGAAAACTGTTACCGACACAAAATTTGATATTTGTGCGACCAAAACTCAAGGAGATATTCCAGCTCAAAGTTTTAAGGGACCATGCAGAAAATGAGATTGGAACTTGTCTCCCTTTCAGAAGAATGACAGGTCGTCAAAGTAAGAAAAACAAAGTATTTATATTTTTTATTGCTATCTTTATCTTTACTAATAATAAAGCTGAAAGTCTCTCTGTCCGGAAGATGTCTGTAGGATGTCTGGATTAAAGCCCTGGATCCTTCTCCTAAGTAGCGACACGGAGAGTTGTCGGCCATGTTGGGGCCAAGCATCGGCTGTCTTCCTATGTCTGCTATGATGAAATAGTGGTTTCTTAGTAACTCCTTGTTAATAAATATTCCCAGATTCTTCGAGATAACAAAAATTTGAATGTACATTAACTTTTTTTTAATTTTTATTTGGTAATCAAACTAATTTTGATATTAAGGCAATTTAACGTGCAAAGATGTTGATGCTTAATGTTTTACAATAATTCTCGACCTTTTTGCGAAATATTTTTTTACTCTCTTCCCCGAAAGCATGGAAGTAGGATATTTATGTTGAAAGAATAGATATTATGATTGTATTGATTATCAGAATAGCATAAATAATTAATCATCCATTGATTAATCGCAACAGATATACTTTATTAACCAAAAAGTAGATTTTTTTATCGTACAGACACAAAATTAAGCTGTATGTTACAAGGGTTTAAACTACTTGTTCTTTGAATTTTAAAGTAACATAACCAATGTATAAATATGATACTTGCAGTTCCAGTTTGTATAGAATATAAGTTTTTATTATTAAACTGAAATGAAATTTCGAATCGAAAACAATGTAGTATTTAAAAATAAAGCGGCTTTCTTTTCATCCATAAAACTCATGGATTAAAACAAACTTTCGCTATTTATTTCAAGGATTGAATTCTTCTTTGAAAACTTATAATTATATTTAATCATTTACTTAAAATATAAACTATCATTTTCAGCATTAACGTTTCACTACACAAAGTGGATTTAAATAAAATTTTGAATGAGTAACGCAATGAAATGCAAAGTAAGATTTTCTGCCTTTTAATAAAATAAAATAAATGTTGTCAAAGTAGCATGTTCATTAAAAATAACACAGCAAAATACGGTGAGTGTTTCAAGTTTTATATTGCAAAATTGTTAAAATGTAAGATATTGGATTAGTATAAATATTTTTATACAACATCAACTCTCTCAACAATATAATGTCCGTGAATAATTGATTGTTTTCTTTTTTAAATGTCAATGAATAAAGGGAGACATTTGTCATATTAACTCACAGAAACATAGAATAAAAGTAATAAATTAGCTTAAGATTTTAAACAAAAGTTTTAAAATACATATAAAGAGATGAATCAATTACTCGTGTTATTGATTTTGTATTGCACATTAATGCATGCTTACAATTCTGTTAAACATAAAAGTAATAGTTGCTTGTTTCAAAATGTTGCTTTCGTTTCACTGGCATTTTTCCTGAATTCACTAAACAAGTATTCAGATTACAGATCTGAGATAAATAGAAGCATTGACGATAAAGTTTTAAATATTAACTGCGCTGAAATAATTTGAACTTTAAATTTTGGCCAAATAAATCGATATTTTTGAAGAAAAGTAAATAAATTAATAAGGAACTGGCCATTTAATAAATACGTGTTTACACGGAAGAGTTACAATAAATACTTTATGAAACACCAAAAATGGCAAAAAAATATCCTGTGAAAATAATCCCAGAAGAAGAAATGAACAAGAACTCACTGTGAAAAAGTAAAAACTCAAGGAATGCAATATTTTTAACTACGATGCGTTGGAAAAAAAAAAACGTGAGTTTGAATACAAACAAATATTAAAAATATATACAAAAAAACATTGAGTTATACAGAGATGCACACTGGGGGGGGGGGGGGATAAAAGAAGTGAAGTCATCTCTGCCGATTCAATGCACCCAGATTTTACGTTTTTCTTTATTTCGTTTCCCTCTAGGTAAAGGATATAATTTGGTGCCCGATTCTGCCCCATTCACTCACTTAACGGCACAGTAAGTAGATGCTAAAATGAACGAAGAAATAAATATACCAATAAATAAATATGAGCAAGAATAGCGAGAACGCAATGTTAAAAGACCGGTAAGAACTCAGATTTTGGCCCCAAGATGTCAAACGATTGCCCACGTGATTGGTCACATCCAATAAGAATCGGAAGCGGCACCAGACAATAGGGGGAAAACGATGTCGCTACTTCTTCTCCGTTCGAGGGCTTTAGTCTGGATCTCTGTGACGCGCATAGCGCCTAGACCATTCTGCCGATTTCCATGAAATTAGGCACAAATTTTCTAGCATGGGGGTGTGCAATTTTAAGAACAAAAATATCATAAGATGGACGAGTAAATTACGAAATTATCATAACGTGGAACCGTGACATGGGCACAAGCCAATTGGCGAGATACGAAATGATCATAACGTGGAACCGTAACATGGGTACAAGCCAATTGGCGAGAAAATTCACCATACATTATTTGTAAATATACATGCGAACCAAAATACCTTTTAATTTTTCTATAACGGGCAAAGCCGTGCGGGGGTACCACTAGTTCAAAAATAAATGCAAATGTTATGCCGTGATACGCAAAAACACAGTACAAAACCTACGAAAGAACAATTTGAAAAACCACACTCTATGCATACATATGATTTTAAAGACTTATTAACCGCTATATTCTCCCCCAAAAGATGTTACTGACGGCGAGATATCTCGGTGAATATTGGTCGGACTAATGACCAACTTTTTGTGTTGGAATTATTTTTCAATGGAGATTATTTCCCTAAATATAAGTTAGGGGACCTGAGGTCCGTACAAAATTTAAATTTTGTATTTTTTGACTTATTTTTACTTAAAACTTTCGATATCTTAACTCTGTATATGATTTTGAAAATTTTTGCAATTGATAATATACATCTAGGACTAACGATTGCGAAAATAAAGCTCTTGCAGGTTAAAACGTAACACCCTATATACGATTGCAATATTTTTTTAAATTCATTAAAAAAAATAAGTGAACATTATAAATACTTCTTTTTATTGCAAGTGAAATCAGTTAGTAACATTTTACCCTATATTTCAAAATATTCCTAGCCAATTTGGTATTTTTTTTGTCAACGCTCAAGCACTGTCAGAAATTTTTCGCACCCGAAACCGTAGGTAAGTTCGTAAAGGGGGGGGGGGGTCGGAATACCCATAAAATGGTATCCGACAGGGTTAGCTGATATATATCAGTCGATATATATCATGACATATATCACGATATATATCCGATATTTATTTTGGAAAATAGCTTCATATTTTCGATATTTATTTTTTCAACTACGGTATTTTCATTGTAAAAATTATATTAACCATAGTAATATTATTCATTTATTGCTAAAAAAACCCCCCAAAAAGTTATGTACTATATTTTTATGATGTATTATTACATCATTAATATAGCAAACTAATATAATATTCCTTTTTTATTTTACATTCATAAAATGATAAGTAATGTAACAGTTTTACTTCATAATATAAGTATATGATGCAAAATTTGGCCAGAGAAAAAGAAAATGTTTTATAACTGTGCATCAACCAATGTATATTTTTTATATCTAAATCATATAACTGTGTAAAAGTAGCTAACAGAAGAAAAATGAGTGAAACAGCTAATGTTAAATTAACTCCATTAAAATTGATAGAAATGTAAAATGAAATGTTAGATATAAATAATGAAAGAAAAAAAAAAGTAATTTGAGAATGCATTTACCAATTGAAAATATCGGATACATGTCAAAATATCCGACATGTATCAAAATATCGGCAATTTTTGATACTTTCGAAAATATCATATTTTCGAACCCTGGTATCCGCCCATGGCTGAACTTGATTCATAATTCTGAGCTGATACTTCACAGCACTGTGTTCAAAAGTAAGAATTTAAATATGGTATGGAAAATGCTTTTTTTTTATTTTCATTTCTTAAAACTTTTACTTTTTACCGTAATTGCAATAAAATTGAGAGTTGCTTGACTCTTTTCCTCAAGTCAGTTTTAAAACCGGCTGGATTTTTTTGTTTTTCTGATTAAAAAAAAAAAAAGTATACGTCTAGACGTCAAGGGAAAATATTAAATTTTTAGGTCACATTTTCATCACCTTCAAAATTTTTGTGAGTAATTCACCTGTTAAAAATTTATCATGCAAATTCAGTCGAATGTTGAGATCGTTCGATTAAAATGATGAATCAGGAAATGAATTTCAGAAATGTTGAAGTTGGCTGTAAGCACCTTTCAAAAATGTTGCAAAAAATTCTATTTAAGAACACAATATTTTACTTGTATTGAGTGCTTTTGCAATAGCGCATAAAATTGATGTTTAAGTGCATTTTTTTTTTTTTTTTTTTGAGAAGTAAACATTCTTCGAAGAAATATTAAAACCTGTTTTCTTTTTTTCCTATCAATCGGGAGTTCTAATATTTTTAAAAAAGAACATAATTCACATGTAATAGATCATAAAATATAATGCAATCAACATATGATTGAGCATAAAGAGTTCATCAAACTACGAGGGTGTAAATATTCTTTTCTGCGCCAATGAGAAAGAAGAATATTAGTACCAAGTAAAAAAATCCCATGGCGTGTTTCCAGAAAAGTGTTTCAAGGCTACTATTTCTTTTTTCAGTGCTTACTTTAAAACATTTTGCTATCAATCGTCAATCATCTGCGCTGAAGTCAATGCCATTTTGCTTCGGTCTAGGTGGCGCTTATTCTGGGAAGGACTTGTCTGCCGCTGGAATTGAAGTTTAGATTACTTTGTTTCTGCTCGTGACAGCCTGCGTGAAGAATCAAATGGCGCTTACGACGAATATGGCTGTTTTACTAAGATGTTTGAATATTTCCAGAAAAGCCACGAAAGTAATTTTCCCTTCCGTCACAGCGTCAAGGAATAAACACGATTCTTTTAAGTTTTCTGACTTGCAAATTCAACTCGCTTCATCAAGTCAAAGATTTACCAAACCGGATCCGTCGAAGTTGAAATTTGGTGAAGTTTTCAGTGATCACATGTTCGAAGTCGAATGGAACGAAGATGACGGTTGGGGTGTACCCCGTATTCTCCCCCTACATGATTTGCATTTGCATCCTGGGGCAAAAATATTGCATTATGCCCAAGGTGTGTTCGAAGGCATGAAGGCCTTTAAGTATTCCAATGAACAAGTTGCTTTATTCCGTCCAGAGATGAATGTGGAACGTTTGCTTGTTAGTTCTGAAAGGGCTGCTCTACCACCCTTCGACAAGGAAGAGTTTCTGAAATGCTTGAAGAAATTGGTGACGATTGACAAGTCTTGGATTCCTGACACCGTAGAAAGCTCGTTGTACATACGTCCGACATACATTGGCCATCAGAGTGCTTTAGGTATTCATTCTTCAAGTAAAGCGTTGCTGTTTGTCGTTACTTGTCCGGTGGGTGCTTATTTTTCAACTGGACGGTTTACTCCAGTGTCTTTGCTCGCCGATCCTCAGTACGTCAGAGCTTGGCCTGGTGGCGTTGGCGACAAGAAAATGGCTTCAAATTACGGTCCAACTTTGCACGCGCAAAAGGTCGCTCAACGTCAAGGATTGCAGCAGGTGCTGTGGCTTCTTGGGGAGGACCATTACATCACAGAAGCAGGAGGAATGAACATTTTCTTCCTGATCAAAAACGCCGGTGGGGATTTGGAACTTGTTACACCCCCTCTAGACGGAACGATTTTACCAGGAGTTATGAGACGAAGTGTGTTGGATTTAACTAAAAAATGGGACGAATTTTCGGTCGTTGAAAGGCGGATAACAATGAAAGACGTTATATTAGCTAATAATGAGGGTCGACTCGTGGAAATGTTTAGCACTGGTACAGCTGTTTGTATCTGTCCAGTAGGTTCAATTCGATACAATGGTCAAGATATTAAAATACCCACCACTGCCAGTAATAGTGCTATCTCTGCGAGATTATATAAAGCCATCACTGATATTCAATATGGAAGAGTTAAATCTGAATGGTCAGTTGTTATTGAATAATGGTGTTATTTAGTATTAATCAAATGTGATAACATATTGGATTGAGTAAGTGAAATATATTAATTATTCTTTTAACCAAATGAAGTTATTTTATTGAAAATAAATGTCGATTTAGTTAATTTCAATGTTGCTTAAATTTTCAAAGAAAGTCAGAGAAGTATTTTGGCATAATCTTTTGTTAAATATGCGAAATTGATTGTTTTTCAAAGAAGATTGTCTATAGTTGCGGCCAGGGTTCGCCGATATATATCAGTTGATACATATCATGATATATATATATCACGATGTATATCCGATATTTATTTTGGAAATATAATGATATTTTGATATTTTCTATATTTTTTCAACTACGGTATTTTCAATGCAAAAAGTAAATTAATCATAGTAATATTGTTCATTTATTATTAAAAATAACCAAAAAGTTATGTACCATATTTTTATGATGTATTAATACATCATTAATACAACGAAATAATGTAATATTCCTTTTTTATTTTAAATTATCAGTAATGTAGCAATTTTAATTCATATTAAAAGTGCCTAAATAAATATTAAATTTTGATCAGAAAAAAAGAATGTCTTATGACTGTGTAAAAGCAGATAACAGAAGAAAAATAAGTACAACAGCTAATACTAAATTAACTCCATTGAAATTGATAAAAATTTTAAATGAAGTATTAGACATAAATAGCGAAAGAACCCTTAACTTTAAGTCTACATATTGCTATAACAATGTAAGAAAATAAAGAGATTTGAGAATTCATTTACTATTTTAAAGACTTTAATTTGTGCTGATTGAAAATATCAGATAAATATCAAAATATAGGATATTTTCGAAAATATCAGATAAATATCAAAATATCGGATATTTCGAAAATATCGTGATATTTTCGAACCCTGGTTGAGACAAGCATAACCTGGCAGTGTTTCAATGCTGTGATTAATGTCCCTGCAGCCTTTACAATGTCGCCAGGTTCCATTTGCCTCAACTATAATACTTGTGTCAGATTTTGGAAATAATAAATTATTTGAAGTATTTCCACGTAATATAAGTTAGTTTTCAAACCTTTTCTTAAATTGTTTTTCAATATTTTTTTTCTTAACTCTTGCCTGGTAACAAATAATTATTTTGAATTTCAAAATATACGTACTTGTATTTAAACATAACTTCAGAAAAGACGTTTTTACATTCTTGAACTTTTGAATATTTTTGAAGTCAGTAATGGGCAAGATAGTTCTTGTGATGATTTAGGAATGATTATTTTTGCATCGATTGTAACGACTCATTAATTTATGAAATTAGTAGTCAATCTGAAACAGAAAGGTGCTGCATAAAAAATACTTGCCCCAGTGAATATTATGTAACTGGTTTACATCATTAAATAATGAAATAATTAGTATTAATATAATCAACTTGCTAAAGTTTGTCAAATGTGTTTTGGGAGGAATTTTATGATTTTTTTTTCTTGAACACGAATGATGTAATGTTTCTTTTTGATGTAACACTTGAGAGTAAAATTTCAACACGCAACGAAAGTAATCAAAATAAAGTACTTTACAGTGGTGTCACAGTTTTAAATATTTAATCACCAAGGCATATTGATTTACGTTATGTGCAGACGGATCCTTCTCAAAATAACAGCTGCAAAGACGAATTAGGGAAAGTATTTAAAATGTTCTTCAGTTGGAAACTAGGAGTCAATAATTTACATTGGTGTTTCTTTTTTGTAATTAAAAGAAATGCTTAAAAAAAAAATGCTTGTAAATCATGTTTTGGTTCTAATTTCATAAACCTTATTGAAAACTACATATCTTACTAGTTCTGACTGTAAGAAATCAATTAAGGGTGTACAAAACTGTCTAACTTAATTTCCAAATCTTTAAATAAATGAACAAATCGATATTGTGTTCGTTTGATTAACATTACTGCAAAACTTGAATGCGGAAACATATTTTTAAATTGATAAAGTAAATCATTTCACTGTCTATTGTTTTCCAGAAGTTATCCATTGGGACAAAATGCTTTACAACAGTTACTTAGATACCAAATAAAATTTATTCTGTACACAGAGTTATGTACTATCAACTGGCTTTTCACCAACTCTGTAAATGAAGAGTATTTAAACTTACTTTTGAAATCTTTTTGTTAAATATCATATTTCAGCCAAAAAATAATTTAAATTAAATAAAATCCGGTTCATTTATTTCGTATTAAGTTTTCGATTCATATAGCGAAACTTAAATTAGAAATCAAGAAATAGCATTGTACGGAAAAGTAAGAGGAAATATTACAATGTTTGTTCGCACGAATTTGCAGGGAGCTGCAAACACGTGTTTCACGTTTACAAGGAACCTCTTTTTCAATGCAAAAAGAGTTGAGTTGATAGATGAGACGGATGCCTTTTAACCATAAACTCACTTTTTTGCATTGAAAAATATATTCATTGTTACCCTGAAACACCTGTGTACGGTTCTCTGCACATTTGTGCGAATAAACGTCGTAACATTTCCTACCCATACTGCTTATTTGCCCCTACTTTCTTTATATATGGGATTTTACTGTGCCATCTATGATCGAGTTTGGTTTGAATCGTGCATATATGTATTCAAATTTGTTTTACACTAGTTTTAGTACAAAAGTCTTTGAAAGCAGTAATGTAAAGAAAGTGCTCAATATTTTTTAAAAATCTATTTCAAGTTTAGTAGTATTTATAATAATAAAATAATCAATAACTGACATTCCTAAAGGCTGTTAGAAAACGATTTTTCCAAAATCATGAAAACCTTTCTTAAGAACTCTTTCGTGTAGCGTTTTTTCTCCCTTTTTTCGTACAATTTTATTATTGGTCAGGCAATTTTAGAGCTCAGCTACCAAAGGAAACACTAAACTTCTTTATAATTGAAGCTGTTTTTAATAAGTGCTGTATTTGAATACATTTACTGAGTTACTTATTTGTTTCTCGAATACCTTTCAACCTACCACTGAAAAGTAATTATTTTTGGAGATAAAATCGGCCGAAACGCAATAAACTGGTGTTGCGGTTATTAGTCAGCTAATCAAAAAGCCTATTAGTTGATAAGTTTCCCAACTTCTGAAGGGAAAAAAATGTAATGTAATATTTATACAAAAAAAAAAAAAAAACATTGTAAATAACGTGTGCATTTTACTGCTCTGATTTGCTCGAAACATTTTGAATCTCAAATAAATGTTCGGATCACTGCTATCATCAGTTTTATTTTTGTTTTGTTCGACTGCAACAAATGTATTTCGCCTAAACCACCTAATAGGTTATTTAAAGGAAAGTGTATCTTATTTAAAACAGTATGTTGCGCATAAATCAGTAAAAACCTACTACCTCAGAAAACAGAATGTCAAAGGCTGGGATGTCAGTCATTTGTCAACTCATACAACAAGATGATACTTCTTGATACAACAGTACATAATGTACGTAACTTCCTTAAACTTGAGCTTTATTCGTGTCTTTATTTTTGTACTGGTTGTTAACAGCTGACCCATAAAATATAATTCCATTTTAAAACTCTAAGTATTGTTAAAATTTTATACTTAAAATTTTTATAAGTTCCTTAAAAGTTTGGAAAAACATGCATATGTTGAAGCAACATCGTTAATAAAGAACTTGATAACATGCTATCAATATAAACGTTTTTTTTTCCATGTACTAATTCATTCGTATTTTTCTGTTTTCTTTTCCCATGCAAAACTTGTCATTTTCTCAGAACCAAAAAAATATCATGCATAATGGTACACTTGATATTTTTCACAAGCTGCACAGCAAGTTTTACTGTAAAATTCATTTCTGGTTATGTATAATTGAGGCACTGAGTAACAGAGAGATGTAAGTGCCAGTAGTAAAAATTTGGAGCCAGTAGTTCAAATGATAGGGGGTACACCTCCCTCCGTTTTGCAGCTCGATTCAGAAACGTTTTTCAACAGGGTTGGCAAGTTTCTGCCGAGGTGGTTAAAACCGGCATGGCAAAAACCACTTTCTGCCACATTTGCGGCAGAAACTGGCAAAAACTCACAAAATTAATTCTTGATATACAACAGAAAATACATGGAAAAAAATAATAAATTGTTAACCAAAGCACTGTAATTTTATTACAAAATTATCACAATTCAAAATAAAATGTTACATTGTTGGGACCCTGCAATTGTCTCTTCGGAAAAGTGGTTTCAAAAATCTAAACAGGTTCTCAATTTAATATGCATAAATGAGAAACTTTAGAATATTCTTGAAATAGAAGAGCTAGCAGAGACAATGCATCAAGGAGCAAGCAATGTTCGTGAAACTTTCATCTATTGTATAACTGGTCCACCATGTAGTAACTAGGGTTGTGGTAAAAATTTGTCTAGAAAAATTAGTTTTGAGAAATGGGGCCAATTTATTTTGCAAAGCTGTGACATTAGGTACAAAATTCTAGGCAAGTAAAATTCTGGCACTTTCTTCTTGAAGCACGTGACATAATTTCAATCACAAACAATTTAGAGGAAGCATAGTGAGCAAATTACAATCAGTAATGCCCTTTCAATTCTGTATGTCACTCCTCTTTCCTAAGTACCCCAGTATGATTTTTTATCCTTTGTTAAATTAATCCAAATACTACGAGCCTCTGCAATTTATAAGTTCCCTTTCTGAACTAAATCAAGGGCACTAGCATTGGGTTTTATTTTTTTTAAATGATGAAATGATGTTTAATTCTTTAGTTTACTCAAACAAATATCATTTACTAATTACTTGCGTTATTAAAGACACTTTTAAGTTTTTGCCAGTTTCTGCCGGTTTTTACCGGTTATAACCAGTTTCTGCCACTGGCACGGCAAAAACTAGTTTCTGCCGGCAGAAAGCCAACTCTGTTTTTCAATGAGAGCCTACTTAGGATCTGAATTTGGAATGCGTTTTTCTCAAGCTTGTCACTTCAAAATTCTTCCAGGGGATGAGTGGACAAAGGGTAACTACGTCCACTTTAAGGTAAATACATCAAATTCCAAAGTCATGAGGGGCCATTGACCCTTGACCACTCTAAATGATGAACCTGGTTTTGCTCAAAACTTTAAATCGCTCACTTTCATCGCTTTGGTTTTCACTGCCTCAATTCATAAAAATCATTGAGAAACCCGCGTTCCTTATTGAGTTTTGCTGTGGCTTGGCTTTCTAATTCGCTTTTCGATTGGTAGATAGCTAGTCAAATGATCCTTTGCTTTATGTGGGCAGTGGACATTAGGTAACACAAGTCGTGCCGCGGCGGGTAGATTTAATCCCTATGGCTGATTTTGCGTGCGAAGGTAAAGCGCAGTATCTGCAGAAATGAAATTTTGAGATACTGGACGAAACGCGATTTGGGATTCCATACAAACAATAGTAAAATATTAGAATTTGCTATCTTTTTCGCGCTTTGTTTTTGATGGAAACCAAATGAGCTAGACTACATTAAAGCAAAAGCACAGTCATCTCTACATAGTATGAAATGAAGTCCCCAAAAAGCGTCTGTGTGTTTGAACTCGCAAAACTCGAGAACTACCCGGCAGATTTTGCACAGTTTGTTCCTTTAAGTCCTGAGAAGGTTTGCAGACCAGTTCGAAAACAATTCGATGAATAGTTCTTTTTTTATTCCAATTTAGGCCCAATTTCTACGTAAATTCCCGAATATGGGGGTGAAAAATTACTCGCAAATAGTAATATTATATATCGTTGGAAAGGGAAGAATTTTCCGCGTTCTACGCAATTTGTTTCAATGCTCTAACTTAATTACTACGGGAGTTATTTGCATTTTTATCTCGAATTTGTTTAGGCTTTAGCCGAAATTTAGTCACTACTTTCTTCATTAAATATTTCAATGAAAAGTGATGGGATTGTCCCACAGTTTTCTTTTTCACAAAACTGAAAAGAGCGACTTTTTTTTACTCCAGATCTAACTCGACCTATGGTCGAAAGTTTAACCCTCTATCTCCATTAGAAAAAAGTTACAAGTGATTTAAATAAAGTTCAAAAATCTGTTCTCTATACAAGTTTTAAACCATTTTATTTACCGTTTCCACGGTAACGCTTTTTGAATCCAATGTTTATTTCCATCTTTCTCATTTTCAAATCTTAAACTTATTTTACTTTGTGTTTCCATGGTTACGCTTTTTAAATCCATCTTTCTCATTTAAATTTCTTGAAAGTATTTTAATATCTGTCATCGTTGTTTGGAGGGGAAATTTTGCATGATGGTTTTTTTTTTCTTTTATTTATGCCTGATTGTTGAATATACGTCACTTGACACAATTTTTATTTTCAAAGTAGATCGGGCAAAACCGGGCAACACAGCTAGTAGACGATAAAATGCAAAAAAGAAAAAAATATTGCAGATGCTGTCTTTTACCTTCCCATAGCAGAATTATTTTTTAAATGGTCTCTTTCTAAAATTTCCTCAAACAAACATTTAACAAATTTTGTTTATAATGCTTTAAAGTTTATTTTGTCAGTTGAAAATAACAAATATAACAGTTTTCGACAGTATCTGTTTTAATGCTACAAATGCGTACATTTGTTCATTAGTTTTGATTTATTGATCATCATCAGATATTTTTATGACATCTTCATCTGTTACAGGGTAACTTTGAAAATATGTCGTTTCATAGGGGGCTCTTTTTCCATAGTTCGTATTAATAAAAAGTCGGAAAGGATAGACTGAAAAATACGCAAAATGATTGATAACTTACGATCAAGAGAGCCCGAATAGGGGATCAATGTGACCGTCCAAAAACTTTTGTCATTCGACGATTTGTCATCTAACGATTCGACAAATTTTGAGACGTGATTGAAATGTTGCAATTTTTGAATATTTGAATATTCTTTTTCAGTAGATATACGTATGTGTGCATACCAGTATTTTGTCATTCGGCGAATTGAGAACGCCGCAAAAAAAAATTTGACTTCGGGACGCCCCGTTTACGAATTTATAAACATAAACAATCTACAATTAAAATTCGAAGAAATTCGAAAAGTGTAAACAAAACCCGAAAAATAACGAAGTATTTTAAAATCTGGTTTGAATTATTTATTACGCGAACATTAATTTCATGAATATCGAATTCATTTCAAAACCTTTACTGGGAACCAGAATCTTATTTTAATGACACGTTGCTACATTCGTGATGGTTTTTTAATGGTTAATGCATGTTTGAAACTTTAACACACACTTTATTCACTATTTAAAAAGTTTGAAGATAAGGCATAAGGTAAGAGCAGGCATATCTAGGGTATAACTTTGATATACCCCCCCCCCCAAAGAAAAAAAATTACGTGCCAAATCTGGCATTCCCTACGGACTTTTTAGGGTTGCTGTTTCTTATTTTTGTGTTGCCAATTTAGGTTTTTTCAGCTTTTAGGTTTTTGCTGTTACCAAATTTAGTGTTTTCTTGTATTTTGTACCATGAGTGAGATAAAAAAGTCTCCAAATTTTATCAAAGTAGTTCCATATCTAGCAAATAAAATATTTTCTAATTTATAAAACGCAACTTGAGTTTCCAACTTCTGTTGTTTAACGCGTAAAAGCGAAGAGAGTTAAATTGGGAGCAGCAGATGATTGAACACGAACAGCTGATCAAATTGAGCAAAGTGCGAAAGCCGCCAATGAGGAAACGCTTGTTTCTATTGGCACTGAGAAATAAAATAGCAAAAATCGGAGGAGAGATGACGTGTTTCGAAGCAAACTACTCCTTGATATATTTTTCATTTCCGCAAAAGATATATCTATCCATCTTGATCACTAATTACCTTTCACGAAATTAACTTAGCTTTGCTTCGCCGTAGATGGCGCTTCCGGTACACAAAGTTTGACTGCGGCTGAGAGTAGAGGAATTGTTTGAATAGTTTGTTTTCGCACGAGGCTACATTTCGATTCAATTAGCGTTAGCGATGAATGCAACTGTGTTCCTGAGATGTTTGAATTTTCGCAGAAAAACGGTGAAAAGCATTTTTGCGTCGATGACTGCGTCAAGACATAAACATGATTCTTTCAAATTTTCTGATTTGCAAATCCAGCTGGCGACCCCGGCTCAGATGATTCCCAAGCCCGATCCGTCGACGTTGAAATTTGGTGAAGTCTTCAGCGACCACATGTTCGAAGTCGAATGGGACGCTGATCACGGATGGGGTGTACCACGCATTGTACCGATACATGACCTTCCGATGCACCCTGGCGCGAAAATACTACATTATGCCCAGGGCGCGTTCGAAGGGATGAAGGCTTTCAAGTATTCTAATGAACAAGTGGCTTTGTTCCGACCCGAATTGAACATGGAACGTTTGCGAGTGAGTGCTGAAAGGGCTGCTTTGCCATCTTTCGACAAAGGTGAGCTTCTGAAATGCTTGAAGAAATTAGTCCTGATCGACAAATGCTGGATTCCAGATAGCATTTCTAGTTCGTTGTACATACGTCCGACTTTCATCGGCAACCAGGGTGCTTTAGGAGTCCGTTCTTCGAACCAGGCATTGCTGTTCATCATCACCTGTCCTGTAGGTCCGTACTTCGGAACGGGAAAGATTACGCCGGTGTCTTTGCTTGCTGATCCTCAATACGTCAGATCATGGCCTGGTGGTGTTGGCGACAAAAAAATGGCTTCGAATTACGCGCCAACTTTGCACACGCAACAGATTGCTCAAGAGCAAGGCTTGCATCAGGTCCTTTGGCTGATTGGCGATGAGCATTATGTTTCAGAAGTAGGAGCGATGAATGTTTTCTTCTTGCTGAGGAACGCCAGGGATGAGTTGGAGCTTGTGACACCCCCTCTAGACGGAACTATACTACCTGGAGTTATGAGGCGAAGTGTTCTGGACTTGGCGAAGGAATGGAACGAATTTCCCGTCATGGAAAGGAAGATAACGATGAAGGAAGTCATGTTGGCGAACAAAGAGGGCCGGCTGCTCGAAATGTTCTGCACTGGTACAGCTGCTTCTGTGTGCCCGATAAACTTAATACGGTACTGTGGACAGGACATTAAATTGCCTTCAACTGATCATAAAATGTCCCTCACCGAGAGGTTATATAAAGCCTTAACAGATATACAATATGGAAGAGTTGAATCTGATTGGTCAGTTGTTCTTGAAGAATAAGTTTGTTATTTGACATAAGAAGTACTGTGAAACTAGTGGCATAAGTAAGTGCATGATTTTTATTGAATGAATTTTACTGAGAAAAACTTTTGGTACCATTAGTTTCAGTATTCCTTAAATGTGAAAAGACAGAAACAAAATTTCTCAAACATAGTATGTTGTTAAAATTTTAAATGTAACTTTTGCATGTATGAACTGTGGGTTGCGAAAATTATTTGTCATATAAAGTTTTCTTTATTACTTGCAGTTTCATTTTTGGTTCTTCGAATATTTTCCGTCTAGAATTTTTTATATTAATTTTGTTTCAAAATTACATAATTATTTTCAATACAATTTAAGGTAC
This sequence comes from Uloborus diversus, assembly GCF_026930045.1. Taxonomy (NCBI): domain Eukaryota; kingdom Metazoa; phylum Arthropoda; class Arachnida; order Araneae; family Uloboridae; genus Uloborus; species Uloborus diversus. Next base: position 4,572,126 of record NC_072732.1, read on the forward strand.
TTTTCCGATACAAGTACGTTCCTTACTTTGCTTGGCGACGTGTTTACTTTCTGCTTTGGCGAAAATATATTAAAAAAAGAAAGTTTGTCACGCTATGTTTGCTTCGCTTTTTCTGATTTTACATTTTAATCTACCTTCAATGATTATTTGAGGCAGTGAGAAGCAAAGGGGTGTAAGTGGACATTTTCAAGTTTTCAGTAAAACGCTTTTATAGCTTTCTTCTTGGTAGGCTTTCAGTTTTTTTTTTTTTTTTTTCTAAATCGTGCTGTACAACAGAAAATTACGAGTCGTAATATGACTGGTGCGAATTTCTCCCGCTTATCTGCTTGTTAAATAATGCCTAAATCAATATTATTGAAATTTAATCTTTGATCTTTAAACAAAAAAAAGGAGAAATTGTCAAAACAAATTCCTAATATTTAAACAGCTTTTGCCCTTTTTGCTCGTTATTAACTCCACGTTTTATTGGAACTTGACCTTCTAATTTGTTTTGTTTTTGCATATTAGTAGGATTATTTTATACTAAACTGGCTTAATTTAATTATGTGACATAATTTATTTCATTTTAATGTAAATTTCTCTTCCTTAATCTTTTGCTTCGTTTCGAAATTAATCATTCATTTTTAAATTTCAGCAACATTGATTTCAGCAAATTTTGACAAGTGTTTATGTTTTGACTTGTTTGGCGTATATTTTCAAACCGCACCAAGTGTTCCACGTTATCATACTTCCCCCGAAACGAGCCGTTAAACAAGACTAATAGTAAGCTAACACCAGTTGTGGTTTGTGGATGGTGAAGGAAAAACGAATGCAAACGAATAAAAATATCTGATTGGATGCATTTTTTGCGACGAGGATACTTCGGTAATTGAGATTTTAGAGTAGTTATCATAACATGGAACATGCCCAGTTGGTGAAAAAAATTTCCAGTTGCAGAAATTAATGTTGCCATTTTTGCTCTAACATTTTCATGCAATTTTTATTATTTTTGATAAGTTACAATTAACAGTTACAGTAAGTTAATTAACTTGTAGGATTGTTTTAATTTTAAGAGACTTAATACAATTTTAAAGACTTTTTGGGAAGATTTCGATAATTGGGACTCTGGCGATCTTTCTTTATTGGCGTCAAGTTTTGGCTCCAGTGCCTGCGCGAGAGGTATTTTTTGTCGCAAATCTAAACAAAGAGAACCGAAACATCTATTTACATAGGGTTACTATAAATCAGCAGGGTTACCAAAATAAAATTATTTACGCCGAAAATGAGACAACCGCGCCAGATTCCCAATTATCGAAATATCCCCAAATGACGGTGTTTTCTTCGGAAAATAATGACAGATTTTTTGTTTGAATATTAACCACTAGAGAGCGCAGCAAACTTGATTTTCTTAATGCAAGTTGCCTGAAGAATTCAACTTCTAACGTTTCTCCTGTAAAAATTTCAGTTCTTGGTATTGTAGCACTCTTCTTCAAATGAGTGATATTTTTATTTATCGGATTATTTTACTTCTAAATGTCTCAATTTTATTATTAGCCTGATCTAATGTCATTTTAGGGCAATTTTTCGCCGTTTTTAATACCGTGTTTTGTGTTAAATAAAAAAATCTTTAAAGTTCAGCAGCATTCCTTCAGGCAACATTTGCTTAGCAAACAGACTGGACTGTGTGAAATACACCGCCAGCTCAGTCATTTCCAGCCGAGGACTGCAGTTTCGTGCTTATTAGCACTCATCAACCCGGCATAGGAAACTGAATATACCTTGCCTCGCGTTCAATCTTCGAGTTGAACCGAACCATTGCTTCGGTCACTCGTCTGGTCTGCTAATTCTATGTTAGCTACCAGTTTGTTTCGCACTCTTGGCTTCCTTAGAGGTTTTCCATCTCCAGCTCAGTCACTTTCCTATGCCGGGTTGATGAGTGCTAATAAGCACGAAACTGCAGTCATCGGCTGGAAATGACTGAGCTGGCGGTGTATTTCACATATTTCTGCTTTAGCCCTGGCAAATGGGCGGAAATTTACTGAATATAGACTGGACTGGTTTTGCGAACTGTTTTGGAAAAGCATCAGTTGTTTCACGATATGGTGATTCCCCTCTTTTGTTGTTTAAAAAGTTAAATTTCACGTTCAGCAACACTTTTTGGCAACATTTGAAAAGCGAATAAGTGCTTTAATTTTATTAGTTTGGCCAAAAATTTTGAAAACTCGATGAGTATTCTGCACATGATAATTCTCTTATATTTTGTTACTTTGTAAATAACAGTAGAAAAGTTAAAAATAGGGTATACAATCCATTAAATCCAGGACTTTTCAAGATTTTAGTGAAAACAGAGACATCTAAGGAAATTGTCGGGAAACCAGGACATTTTGATCAAAAATCTCTTATTGAAAAAATAACATTTTAAACGATATGTTATAAGCATTGAGAAGGAATAGATGGAAAGAGTGCAACCCTACTATCCCGATACGGCAACAGTACCATGTGACATGGGGAGCCATTTCGAGTTGACTGTAACCGCTGACGAAGTTTTCATTCGCTGAAGCCATGCATGATAACAACCTTTAACTGTAGACGGGAAAAATTAGATTTATAGTAATAGTGCAGTATTCTAGCATTGTAAACTGTGAGGAAAACGCCGCACCAGGAGATCCAGTAACTTTTCCCTAGCGTGTACAAATGTTTTTTACTTCTAAATAAAGAAAAAATAACATTTATATGCATTCAACGAGTACATATTCCGTAGTTGCCTCTAATTTTTTAACTTTTGTATTTATTTTGCCTATAAAATTTATAAAACATTGTATATCTTGAGTGTAAATAACATTTAAGTTCCATAAAAACACTTTTTACTTAACTAGTAATTATTTTAACGGCTCTTAAGTACATTTGCTTTGTTGGCGAGTATCTTCTCGCCAAGCTCCTGTGAACAGCAAATGCGCAAGAATCAAGATTTGCTATTTTTATGCTTCAATTTAAATACTAGTATGCCTGCGTATGAATTCATTTCAAAACACTGATTACAATACATATGAATCCATAAGTTTTCAGTGAATAACAGAACACTTTAAACTATTTGTACATGCCCGTCATTTTAGGGAATAAACATCAAAATACATGAAAAATGCAATTACATTATATTTTAAAATCCGGAAAAAAGTGGGGAGAAGGAATTTGAATGATAGGCCTGTATTTGTATCCGTTATTTATTTATTATGCAGTAAAGGAGTTGGAGCCAGAGTTGCTCTGATTTGTAGCCCCGACTTCATAATAAGCGCCGTCGCGTCGTCTGAAAAATATTTAATGCCAAAAGAGCGATTGCGTGCCAAAACGCGACAACTTCCCAGCCAAACAAGTCACCTGTCCTGGGAAACATTGGGTCCCAAGCTTATTTTACTGAGACATTTGCTATGGTTCCCTCCATTAGTATTCCTTCTCAATGGTTATAAGTGTAAATGTTTTCATTTCTTCTTTTTATACATTTCGTGGTTGTTCTGGATCATTTGCTCGCTAATGTAGAATTAATGCAATAACTACTTGTCTTCACTTTCGTACATTATTGTAAGTAAATTGAAAATAAAAGTTTTACAATTAAATTATGTAAGAATTTTTTTTTTAGTTTTGATGGAATGCAAAAGAAAGACAGAAAAAAAAATTAATTTGAATTTTGGCATCTTGAATTCAAATTGTTTTTCGCAATCACGAGCGTGTGTGTGTGTGTGTTTATGCGCGTGTGTGTTTGTGTAGGCGCATGTGTGTGGGTGCGCGCGTGTGTGTTACTGTATGTATGCATGTGTGTGAGTGTTGTGTATGCAGTGCTGTGCGTGTACGCGCATGTGCGTGTAGGAGTTCGCGTGTGTGTTTGTAAGCGTTCGTGTGTTCGTGTGTGTGTATGTAGGCATGTGCGTTTGTGTCTGTGTGCAAGCATGAGTGTGTATGTGTGTGTGTAGGTGTGTGAGGGTATGTGTAGGTGTGTGTAGGTGTATGTGTAGGAGTGAGAGTAGGTGTGTGTGTGTAGGTGTGTGTATGTATGCGTGTGTGTGTAGGATATGGACGCAACCTGGACACGGTTTTCGCAAGAGGAGAAGCATTGAGAGGCGGCCGGTCGACGGTGATGCTGCAGAGGGTGCTGGCGGGGAAATAAAATCAGCGTAACGCCAAAAACAGTCAAATGAGAACAATAAGCAATCGTGATTGCTCAGAAAGCTCCAGTCCACGGAATTATTTGTCATTAAATTTCAGAGGTCTGCGTGTTGCCTCCATGGTACCCCTATAAAAGTAGGCGGACTCATCCCCGTTGTTTTTATGGCAAAGGACACTGGCAATCAACTTTATTTTCACAGTAATCGCTTTTACCTTTATATTCATACCTGCAAATACTTTTAGCTTGTTTCTGAGTCAATGTGAATACCGGCGAAACAATCAACTAGCATTTAATATTGCAAAGCAAATGGAATAAAAATGGCATATAGGTCAGCTGATATTTATAGGCGTGACAGGCGCAAGGGACGAAAAGAAGACGATTTGTGTTTGTTCATATGCTAAGCATTAATTTATACATCGCGTTTTCCGAAAAAAAAATTTCTCTGAAGGTATAAATGCAGTGCGTCTCCTGTTGTCACTATGGATCTCAGCGAGAGTTGGTGACACATTTTATTGCGCTTTTATTTTTTTCATTTTGCACAGTTGAGTTTTGTAATCTTAAAAGGTTTCAGTTTTAAGGCTTCAACGGAATTCAGTTTTTGGGTGATAAAAACATTTTTTTTCTGAGCAATCACGATTGCTAATTGTTTTCATTTGACCGTGCTTGATGTTTGGTTCCTTTTTCAGCACCACCGTCCTCTGCAGGTGCGGCTCTTCCGGTCCTGAGCACTGTCCCCCCGAATCCGCTTCTTCTGGTCAATGTCGTTCATGTCCCACCCACAAACGCTCATACATACACATACGCGTCTTTACAAACGTACACCACACACACGCCAACGTGCATACACACAGGTCTACGCACAAGCACAAGCATACACATACACATACGCAACTATACACTCGCAAACGCCCAAAATGAGGGGCAGGCTTGGGGGGACAAGAGCCGTTTCTAGACACAATAACTCCAATGAGGGTCCTGTCGCAGCTCGTGATTGCGAAAAACATAATTTGAATTCAAAATTTCAAAATTCAAATTTTTTTTTTTAATTTATTTTATTATTTTTTTTTCGAACGTGGAAGCATTTTAAGATTTCGGCAATCTTTCTTTCAATGCCACTAAAGGGATCTTATGTAAAAGAACATCTGGTATGTGGTCATTGCTGGTGAAATGAAGGATTGGTAGATGCTGGGATTATGCGACGTCTGTTTTCATTTTTGTGATGATCATGTAGATGGTTCAGCTGCATGGAAGTCGAACACCTTTTCGAAGCTTCAAGATTATGTATCACAAATGAGGCAGTGAAAAGCAAAATGAGGTAAGTGGCAAAATTAAAGATTTGGAGACAACCAGCACAAATGGTAGGTAAATCTCTGTTCTGTCTTGGAGCAAGAGATAGTACTAGCAGCCCTGGAAGGCAGGGTTGGCATAAACCCGGTTTTTTTAAAAAAAAAGCCCATGGATCCAGGGTTTTTTTAAATAAAACCGAAAAAACCCCAACTAAAGCAGGGTTTTTAAAAGAAATGTGTGGTTTTTTTTTTGTCTTTTTTAAGGGAAAATGTGGGATACTTGTAGCATATTGTAGCGTAAGTGCATGGACAAAGCAAAAAAATTATCTTGGGGGAAAAAAAGCTGGAAAACAACTTGAAATTCAGCGTTCTCTGAAGAAAGGTATAAAAGACGAAAAAACCCAAGAACGGTGAAGTTTCAGATTTTTCTACTTTCCATGATTACCAGCAGTTAAGGCAAAATTAATTCTCGAGTGATAAAATCTACTGTTAGTTTTTAATTTACTACATTTTTTTTTTTTTTTTTTTTTTTTTTTGCATTTTATTTTGCAAAACTACTGTAGAACCTCAAGTAGTTTAAATCCCTTTTTACCGAATTCCAGCTTAATCAAGACATTTCTTTGAACTTTATGTTGCCCGTTTTTCTATTTCTGTGTACAGAGTAAGAAATATTAAACTTTTTCGTAAGATAATGAAAATTCTGTACATCCTATTCTGTTTTCTGTCTGACCGTTTGAGAAACCTGTTAATTTCTAAAAAATATACCTCGTTTATTTGAGATTTATGACGTGTTGGTTTGCAGAAAATAATTCACATGAAAGCTTTTTAGCTAGAGTAATATCCTCTGTACAGTCTACAAATATTGAGAAAATCAAACGTGACAGGATTTAGTCAATATAATTTGAGTTATTTATTGACCAGTTAAAGAAAAGTTTAATAATATTTGAAGTATTTTTTTAATGCCACCAAGAGTTAGGAAATACTATTAAAGTTCAAAATTCAGTTTTTATGTCCATTGTCTGAGGTAAAGAACAAATAAAAAATAAGATGAAATTGTGAAAGTATTTAAATTAATCAATTTTTTTCAAAAACTTCTCAGAAAATTAAAAAAAAAACCCATAAGTGGGCTAAATAGTGGGTTTTTATAAATGGGTTTTTCAAAAAAAAAAAAAAACATTGGGTCCAACCCAATTGGGTCCAATCCGGCCAACCCTAATGAAAGCCTACATAGAACCTTATCTCGAAACGTGTTTTACTCAAAACTTGAAAATGTCTACTTACATCCCTTTGCTTCTCACTGCCACAAACGTAAATAAATTTCACATAACTCCTTCTTCTTTCTCCTTAAAATATAAGTTCAACCCTGGAAAAAATTTCACCGCGTTTAAAATAAAACAGTATGTAGTACAAGGTCGTAATGGTAACCTTGGTTAGACCTGCGTTCTTAGACGTAAGTTGTTGAAACTTGGACACGTCGTATGGACTATGTAAAAAACAAACTTGCGTCAAGAAGACACCAGTTCAAATTGTTACCTCTATGGGAGATAGGGGCACATGATGAAATATCAACACAATTCAGGTAACACAAAATTATTATTCTTAACACGCTTTTATTAGCTTCACCTGTATGTATGTATGTATCTTTTAACGGAATTTTGCAACTCAAATTTCGCCCACTTCCTGCGATCAGATTCTTTTGAAATTTGGCACGTTACCTCCGACCCGATGACAATGCAATATTCTATAACCAAATTAATTAACTCTTTTAATTGTTAGTTTCCTCCAATTTGAATCAATATTTTGGCATAAATCCAACAATGTGAAAAAGGAAAAATTTTAAAAAATACATTAAAAAATGCTCCCAAAAATTATTTAAAAATATCTACAAAAACCTTTAATTTTTCTGCATCAGACAAAATATGTTCCAATGTTCAGAGGTCATTAGAGCATGAAATATAATTGTTTTTAACTCATTTCATGCCAAAATTTAGGTGAGCCTTCAATTGGAAATTCATTGATCAGACCATTGTTGAACAAAACTCTTATTCAAATGCATCTCAAATTTTCAAAGTAATATAAATATGATTTCCGCAAACATACATCGTTGACTCACAGTAGCTTCCCATCGGGGTGCCCTTGTTTTATTAATAATTTCGTCGCCTGATAATTCTCCAACATAAGACTAAAAAACAGAAAAATAAAATAATAGTTTAAAAAACTAAAAAAACACTCTTTCGTAGCAAAATGAACTAAAAAGTGAAAAATAATCTTTGGATGATAGTAGTTGACCAATCACTTAATTTTGATGTAATAAAAAAAAGCGTGGGGGGGGGGGGCGTCTTATCAGTTGTCTTGAATTTCTTCCATTTGTTGTCCAAGCAAAAATGTAAATAGACAGCACCCCATGCTTTTTTGTATTACATTAAAATGAAGTGATTGGTCAACTACTATCATCCAAAGATTATTTTTCACTTTTTAGTTCATTTTGCTACGAAAGCATGTTTTTTTAGTTTTTTAAACTATTATTTTATTATAGACTTTACTGAGTCTCTCAATTCATCTGCTTTAAACCACAGTTTTAAAGAGCGTTGTAGGTCAAAGCATCAAGTTTCTCGCCCAGTTACTCAATTACAGAAAACATGGTCTTGAAAATTTCGATTGATAAAGCAGCCAAGAAGGGAAAGAAATTGAGCTAGTATTTAGTTATTGCACATTTCTTTTCCCATTGATTCCTATATCAAGAGTACTAATTTTCAATAATGTACGTTTTTTGGAGCGAATTCTACGTAGGTTTAAAGCAGGGAAACTTTATTTATACTCACTATTGTACATTAAATTGCTAACGCTTAACATCTAAGAATTTTTATCTTTACCAATAATAAAACTGAAAGTCTCTGTTGGATGTCTGGAGGATGTCTGGATATCTGTGGACGCGCATAGCGCCTAGACCGTTCGGCCGATTTTCCTGAAATTTGGCACAAAGTTAGTTTATAGCATGGGGGTATGCACTTCGAAGCGATTTTTCGAAAATTCGATTTTGTTCTTTTTCTATTTCAATTTTAAGAGCATTTTCCGGAGCAAAATTATCATAAGATAGACGAGTAAATTACGAAATTATCATGACGTTGAATGGGAGAGCGAATGAACACAGCCAATTGACGAGAAATTCATCATCCATTATTTGTAAATATACAGGCGAACCAAATGACCTTTTAATTTTCTACTACTGGCAAAGCCGTGCTGGTACCACTAGTTTTAAATATTTTTGTTTGAGACTTATGGTTATGACAATTTTATTTTACAGTTGTTCCACATTAAAAATAGAATTTTTATCAGGATGATTAGCGGGACAGAGCTGAACTGGTAATCGGAACGTATCTTCTCTTATTAAAACAAAACTTTAAATTTTCTCAAAATTCGAAATGGGGTCTTCACTATACAAGCTAAACGCGTTAACCTTCGGCTAACAGTTTGAACGATATAAAATGTGCGTTTTCATCATTAATTCGTATAAATAATAAAGGGAGCAACTTTTCTGTTCCGGTTGAATCATCAATTTAGAAAGTACTCATATTAACGCTACTTTTGCTAGCAGCATTAAAAGAAACTCTCAAACACACTCTTCCTCAATGGGATTGTTTCCAAAATTTTAAAAGTATTTTTTTCTAAAAGAGCATGCTTAAAAACATAGGATCTGACTATTTTTTAAATAATTTGTTTAAGTATTTTTTTAAAAATATGAAACTTAAATTGGTGCGCTTTCATTGTTTACGTTCTGTCGTGTGACATCACAAATGATGAAATGCCATTCAATTAGAGCAAAATATTTAATTCGCATCTTTGCTCACGGTGTACTGGCAACGGTAGGGTTGATAGCAAGTCTAGAGCGCAATTTTAATTCGCTGTTTGATTATCATAACGTGGAAACGCTGTAGAAAGATGCGCCAAATTGCATCATTTGTGACGTCATAAAGACCACGTCTTGTTTTCGAAATCGGACATTTAAAAAAATTAATCAAAAAATAACTGTTGGGAAAATGAAATTATTTTCTTGATCCATGTTATTTTTTGAGCAATCACGATTGCTTATTGTTCTCACTTGACTGTTTTGATGTCCTATCATTTTATTTTCCCACCGCCACCCTCCGCAGCATCACCGTCGACCGGCTCCTCACGATGCTGCTCCTATAGCGAAAACCGTCTCCAGGTTGCGTCCATATCCTACACACACGCGCATACATACACAACTACACACAAACACAAATACACACACAAACACATGCACACAACTACCCACACATTCATGCCTGCACATAGACACAAACACATATGCCTACACACACATACACATACCCCCCCCCCACACACACACATTCATATACACAACAACCCACACACTTATGCCAGCACACACACACACAAACACACACGCCTACACACACATACACATGCCCCCTACACACAAACGCACATAACCCCCGCACACAAACACACGCCTACATACACACACTCGTGATTGCGAAAAACATAATTTGAATTCAAGATGTCAAAATTAAAATTATTCTTTTAATTTTTTATTCATTCTATCAATTTCAGTGACTAAAAGTCGTTCTTTTGACTGAAGGAAACAGCCCCATTACATACTACAGTATTCCACGAACCACCTCATAAAAGTGTTTGCATTATTTTTGGTTTTAAGTGTTACATTAACCCCCCAAATTACGACCAATTATTTATTTTGTGAACCAGTTCAAAAATATTTTCTCATGAAAAAGCAACAGATTCGCTTATAATCAGCACAACATCCTCGTTCGCCGAAATGAGTGGTAGAAAAATCCTCATTACACAAAGTGCAATCAATCCTTTCCCGAGTTGAGCGCTCGCTTAATTGCTGCTTTTAAAATTTAATGATTTCCCTTTTGTTACAGTGGACATTCTTGCGACCCTCTAAGCGCGAACACGAAGTAAACATTTGTGACGTTATCCCAATTAAACAGGCTTGGTTTTACGAGTGTCAGCTTACCAAAGATATGATTGTCGTAAATACAAGCAACAGAATTCGACGTCAGGTGTAGAAATATGTGTAATAAATACTTGTTTCTTACTGGAACTTGACTGGGCTAAGCCTTTTTATTGCAGCATTCCTTTATTGGCTATCTAGGTTGACAACATGCAAGAAATTCGGCCATTAGAAGAAATCCTGTTTTCAAGTGTTGTTAACCGCATTTATTTTTAGTCAATCCATGTTACTGATAAACAATTGAAAAGTATAACTGCCACGTTTGGCAATGATTATTAATTAATTTTTAACCACGTCGCCCAGTTTCAAGGTTCTTCTACTGACATGGAATCGCTCTCATTCAGTGAACTTGATATTTATATTGGGAAATTTTTGTATGATCCAGAGTATTAAAGATTATTGCAAAAGTTTGGGAGAATCCTTTGGAAATCCACACATGGAATGTGAAGATCGTGGCTTGAGCACGGCATGCGCCTAGTTTGCCAGATTGGATTTTGTTCTGTTGTAAAATTGCTGCATTTTGAGATGCTTAAAATAAAGAAAAAACGTCACTCGTCTGGTTAGTGCTAATTCTATATTAGCTACCAGTTTGTTTGGTACTCTTGGCTTCCTTAAGAGGTTTTTCCACCTCCAGCTCAGTTAGTCCTATGCCGGGCTGATGAGTGCTAATGAGCACGAAACTGCAGTCCTCGGCTGGAATTGACTGAGCTGGCGGTGTATTTCATGTATTTCTGCCTTAGCCCTGGCTCTAGGGCGGTAACTTACTGAATATTCCTTATAAGTTCAGTGCTTCTAGAAAAAAAATATCAAGTAACAAATTGGAACAGTTGTGATTAATCAATTACCAGTTTCATGGTTTAAAAAAAATGTTTTTAAGTAAGAGTACCTATCAATAAAGACATTTTAATGACTAAAGTATAAAGAAATAATGTTATTGCTGTCCTCTATCCCTTCTATTTTAAATCAGAGAAATTCTGTAATCAGAACGAAGTAATAATTTTAAAAATCTTGGTGTCGGACGTAATTAATTTTTTACGTCCGACACCATAAAATAACAAAAAACTATTTATTTGAATTTTGTTCGGATTGCACATTTTCAATAGCAACTGATGTTCTGATTTGCAGATAAAATGTTTTGTAAAATATCCCATCCTATTTTATACAGCACAAACTTTTAGGCAATTCAGTGTCGGACGTAATTTTATCAAAGCGCCTGTTATAAATAAGCTTTTAAAGACAAAAATATTTTATTTAGGTCTCATTTTTTGTGCTACATTTGTTCTAAAGTGTTGTCAGGCATCTAAATCAGTTACAATGTGAAAAATATTGCAACTATAGTTTGAAATACCAATTCCATCAAGACATAAAAAAATCATTATGGCAGCATGTCAAAAATACCTTATAAACATAAACTTTTGTGGTAATTTTTATTATTTTCGTATGATTCAACTTATAAGCTTCAAAATGATACCTAATTTGTGAGAAAAAAAGGATTTTAAAAAATTGGTTATCAGTTCCCCATTTCCGTGGAATTGTCCTCCTGTTTTCAAGTGTTGTTAACCGCTTTTATTTTTAGTCAATCCATGTTACTGATAAACAATTAAAAAGTATAACTGCTATGTTTGGAAATGATTATTAATTAATTCTTAACCGCGTCGCCCAGTTTCAAGGTTCTTCTACTGACAAGGAATCGCTCTCATTTAGTGAAGTTGATATTTATATTGGGGAAAAAATAGAATTTCGATATGGATTTTTAACTAAGTCTTCTGAATAAGTCCCGAAACTGGGGAACATTTTGACGATTGAAACCTTTTCGTGTTCGTCAAATGAGGGGCAGCACATCAGTATTTTATGATTAAGGTGAAAAAACAACGTAAATAAAGCACAAATATTGGAGAAAATTTTTCTCCAATATTTGTGCTTTATTTAGGTTGTTTTTTCACCTTAATTATATTGTAGCACAAAGCTTATATGATAATTTTTCATTTAACATCAGTATTTTGCCGCAGGGTTGGCAAAAACCCGGGTTTTTTTAAATAAAACCCAAAAAAACCCAACTAAAGCTGGGGGTTTTAAAAGAAATGTGGGTTTTTTGTCTTTTTTAAGGGGAAATGTGGTGCTTGTAGCATATTGTAGTGTAAGTATATGGACAAAGCACAAAAATTGTCTTGGGGTAAAAAAGGCTGGAAAATTCAGCGTTTTCTGAAGAAAAGTAAAAAAGACGACGAAACCCAAGAATGGTGAAGTTTCAGATTTTTTAGTTTCCATGATTACCAACAGTTAGGGCAAAGTTACTTCTCGAGTGATAAAATCTATTGTTCGTTTGTTCATTTTTAATTACTACTTTTTTTTTGCATTTTACTTTATTGTATTTCATTTTGTTATGCAAAACTACTGTAGAATGTCAAGTAGTTTAAATCCCTTTTTACTGAATTCCAGCTTAATCAAGACATTTCTTTGAATTTTATGTAGCCTGTTTCTCTATTTCTGTGTACAGAGTAAGAAATATTAAGCTTTTTGTAAGGTAATGAAAATACTGTACATCCTATTCTATTTTCTGTCCGACCGTTTGTAAAACCTGTTAATTTCTAAAAAATATACCTTGTTCATTTGAGATTTGTGACGTGTTGATTTGCAGAAAATAATTCACATGAAAGCCTTATAGCTAGAGTAGTTTCCACTGTACAATCTACAAATATCGAGAAAATCAGACGTGACAGGACTTAGACAAAATAATTTGAGTTATTTATTGACCAGTTAAAGGAAAAAGTTAAATATATTTATTTAGAATCTTTGAAGTATTTTTTTAATGCCGTTACGAGTTAAGAAATAATATTAAAGTTCAAAATTCATTTTTTAAGTCCATTGTCTGTGGTGAAGAACAAATAAAAAAGAAGTTTAAATTGTAAAAGTATTTAAGTTAATTTTTTTTTTTAAACTTCTCAGAAAATTTTTAAAAACCCAAAAGTGGGCTAAATAATGGGGTTTTTTAAATGGGTTCTTTCAAAAAAACCCATTGGGTCCAACCCAATCGGGTCCAATCCGGCCAACCCTGTTTTGCCGCGGGGCTCGGTAAAGCAGCTGACGGTGGTGCTGTCGTGCCCTCCACCCCCTAATTTTATTGCAAGCCTCCATTGCAATTTCAAAACATAGTTACTGTCCAACCACGGATTGCATGGAGCTTTCAAACGTCCAGATAAGACGAATCTCTGTGAATGAGGGGGAAAAGTAAAACTTTGATGCACGTATTCCGCTCATTTGAATGAGACTCAGATTCTGCAAAAGCCGACATCGGTAAAAAATAATAGATTCGTCCATTTCCGGCTGTAAAACGGATGTTTGTCTTTCCATACAATCCGTGGTCAGACAGTAACGTGATTTTTACAGTTATTCATTTTTAACCTCCAACGCACAAAGGAAGGGAGCTATAAGTTTGTGTAACTGTGTATCTGTCTGTGACACTCTAGCGCCTTAACGGATGAACCGATTAAAAAAATATATATATTTTCGAGAGTAGAATTAACCGAGAATGTTCTTGGCTAGGTTGCATCTTTGGATGACATTAATTAACGAAAATAATCCTTAAAAACCTTTAAAAGGTTTCCATGGTTTTTTGCAGTGAAAAGGCTTTTAAAATGATTTTCAAACTTCCCTTTAGATTCTACATTTGTGACTCAGTCGAGTTTTTTTGAGCAATCACGATTGCTTATTGCTTTCACTTGACTGTTTTTGGCGTCCTATCATTTTATTTTCCCACCGCCACTCTCCGTACCATCACCGTCGACGGGCTCCTCACTATGCTGCTCCTATAGCGAAAGCGGTCACCAGGTTGCATCCACATGCTACACGCATACATACACAACTACACACATACGCACACAAACACATGCACACATACACAAACACATACACACACAAACATACAGACACCTACATATACACACACATATACACAACTACCCACACATTCATGCCTGCACACAGACACAAACACATATGCCAACACACATACCCCGCCCCAACGCACACACATTCATACACACAACTACCCACACACTTATGCCAGCACACAGACACAAACACACATGCCTACATACACATACCACCACACACAAACACACATACCCCCCACACACAAACACACATACCCCCCACACACAAACACACATACGCCCCACACACAAACACACACACTCGTGATTGCGAAAAACATAATTTGAATTCAAGATGTCAAAATTCAAATTAATTTATTTTTTTTAATTTTTGCTTCTAGTTACGTGTTAGACTCAGAAAGTAAAGAATGTAGAGTCATTTTTTTCCCTTTTCTTCAGAATCCAAAGCTTTCAGAAAAAAAAAATACCACTCCTTGTTAGCGAGTTTTCTGATAAAATCTATGAGAAAAAAATTCCACCTTCATTTCTTTAAGGTTCTACGAAAATGCTATTTTTTTCTACCTACCATTCCCAATCAGCTCTTAAATTAAAAAAAAAAAAAAAAAAAAAAAAAAAAAAAAAAAAACTTTTGCTCCTTTTTTTTTTCTTCACGATGACTCGAGCCCGCATCAAGTAAGTGACCGATGAGTCTCATATCTTATCCGTCGTATCTCCCGCTATTTTTCACCCTTCCCAAATGTTGTTTTCGAAACTGACCTCCATTTTTTCGCTTTTCGTTCCGAATGTATTCCGCTCACCGACCCATCGGTGTGGTGGCTGGTGTGACCCCTGATAGCGAACCATTGCGCAAGGTTTCTGTTTTTAACGTCAATGATCTCGACATTCGTTATGGATGAGCTCATCATCATGGAATAGGTTCGAAATGCAGATTAGCATACGGTTGTTTGTGGTTGAAGAATTACGTCACGCGCATGTTTAGTATAGGTCGGATCAAAATCGTTGTTGTTATCAGTTAAGTGATTCAAGTTGAAAAAAAGTATCAATGTTCGTTGGTTTTTAAGAGATTCGTTACTGTGTGGTTACATTAAAATAATTATACGAGGGTTATTCGCAAAGTAAGTTTCGATTTCTTATAAAAAATAAACCAACACAGATTTTTTCCGAAAACTTTTTTTATTTAATTCCTTACACGTTTCTCTATTTTTCTACATAGCCACCATATTTGTTTAAGCATTTCTCATAACGTTCTACAAGCTTTTGTATGCTTAAGTACCGGCTCTGAGGATAAAGTCTTGAACTACTTCTTTCACTTCGTCATCTGTGGCGAAACGCTTGCCACTGAGAAACTCCTTCAGGTAGCGGAACAAGTGAAAATCACTCGGCGCTAAGTTCGGACTGTACGGATTGGTGGTCGATCTGTTCCCATCCAAAAGATCTGATCAGATTTTGAGTGTGAATAGCAGAATGCGGTCTGGCATTGTCATGCAGTAACAAAACCCCAGACGACAGAAGCCCACGTCGCTTATTCTGTATTGCACGTCTAAGTCAAAAACCGAATCACCGACCGTATTTCACAATTGGTTGGTCGATCAATTGTTTTAAACATTTTAAACTGACACTGTACAAAGAACACTGCATCAATACCAATGCAAATGGCGTCGTTTGATGAACAGAGGACGGGAGTCGGTACGCATGCGTGTTTCAATGTAGGCGCGACATTCAATTGGATACGGCAATTCAGACCTTACTTTACGAATAACCCTCGTATTTGCTAACCGGTAAAACACTTTGGCAAGTCCACAGTCCAGTGTAGTTTTCTGCTCTGTGTCATTGCGGAAAAGCTCGAGAATTTTGCGCCATTGCCATGGTTTCGAATCCCGGCTGAGCCATGTAAGATACTGATAAAAATATCACTTTTTCCTCGATCATGTCCTTATTATTTGGATTCCACTTTAAGCAAAAGGTGGGCCCTCCAGCAGCCCTAGTAGGTACTTGGTGCTTGACCTTTGAAGTACAAACATAATTTGACCTTTTTTTGTAACGTGTGGCGAAAAAAGTTTTTTCTCTTAATAAAAACTTTGAGTGCACTTTTAACACTTTTGCTCAATTTTTTTGGGCTTTTCAAAAAATAGCACTAATCAAAATTACTTTTTTCAACCAAATCCTTGTTTTGTAACAGTAATTATTTTTGAAGTTCGTCAATTTATTGACACTTAGCTGCGTTACGCGGTCAATCTCGAAAATAAAAGTTGTGGTAAGTGACACATGTTGAACATAAATGTTTAAATAACAGAAAAAAAATGGTAAAATGCCCCGTCAACTGGCAGAAAAGAGCAATTTTATGACTTAAAATTCAATAGTATAGCTTTCAGAGGCTCTTGCGCCATTAAAAATAAACCAACCAACCAAATCAAATTTATACTTTTTTGGTTTTTTTTTTAAATTCCTAAATGTAAGCCATAGTTATTAATAGGCGCTAGCATTATGTTTCATGGATCTACTGGCGAAAACTACATACAGAGGGGGGAATATGAAAACTCCTCGGTGTGAATACCCGTGCATCAAAAAAGCTCCGTACCAAATGTGGCAAAAATCCGACCTAAACTGTGGAGAGATATTGATAAGATTTAAGCATTGTTTCAGTGGCTGGTAGATATAATTCATAAAACTGTAAAACTCAGTTTCCAATGGGTTACTTAGACCCATTATCATGAAAAAATTATAAGAAAGTATAATTAATTTTAGAACAATCGATGAATGATTGGGGATTGGAGAGCTTCGGAAGCTCAATTCGCTGTAGATGTTTTCATATCATCATAGGGTTGCGAAGTATAATGCACTGAGTCCATTCTAAAATATTGTTAGTTGTAGTGCTATGTTTGTAAGACGAATTGTTATGCTCTATGAGTGTTCCTGTACATTAGGATAGTGAAAGAGCAAGCACAAATACTTATAGTGCCAAATACTCATACTTGACAAATTACGCGTGAACAAATTAATGACGAAATTGTACGGGATTAAACCTTTGAGGATTTCATTCGAGCGTTTAATGAATTGATGCTGAGACATGTGAATGGGAGTGTAAATCGAATTAATGAGTTAACTTATTTCCAAAATTCGTACTCTGCTGATTGGAGCATCGAGCAAAATCTGCGCTTTAAATAGCTCTTATACATACAGCGTGCTCAAAGAGTGGAATCCAGAACAAATCGACAACAGAAAAATATGTTCATGACGGAATTTTACACTATCAGAAAGATCTTCTGTCTAAACTTATACCAAAGAGACATCAACAATCATAGTCTTACTGGTTAAAAGCAACTTTAATGACGAAATGAATGGCAGCTAATAATTGAGCTGCTGCAAGCTATAAGGCGGGGTAATTAGAGCGTAGGCTAGAACTAACGGCATTAGCAGTAACTCTGACAAAGATCACAATCAATGTCAAGGAAATATAAGTCGTAAGTTCTGCTGATCCCTGTCAACTGATTCTAGTTTAGATCATGAAAAATTCTCTTCTAAGCACATGGACATAAGGGTTGAACGGTTGAACTGATGGTGACCTAAGTCAACAAATGTGGAACAAAATTACCAAACAAAAAACCAAGCATAGGATGATTTAATTATAATCTAAACGTTATGTCATATATTAGATTCATCGAAAGAACAGAAGCATCTGGTGTCTTCAAGAATTTATTCTTATATAGAGTCAGCACGTGATCGTGACCTCAAAAATCTTTGTTCAGTCTGATTTTTCGCTTGCTGTACAAAATAGAAGTCTCAAGAGTTGCACCTTCACGACACTCAATTTCCGAGAAAGAAACAAGCGAAAGGTAACGTTAGGTATAAGAAAAAAATAAGCTGGGGGTACTTTCATGCCATGTTCAAAATGTCCACTGCACATATTGATGCGTGCATTTGATGGTCTGTTAATTTCTTTTCCTTGGGCCTGATATGACGAGATATTACTTTTCTTTCGTATTTTTCTCGAAAACTATGAGTCGTGCAGTTCTTTGGGTGTTTTGTTTCTAATGCGTGAAATCTGTCTGAAATAACACAGAGGTTATGGAACCTCTATAGAGACATACAAAGTAGTCATGATAAAGTAGTAAACGGAAGTGCTCGATCTGTTGAGGCTATAAAAAATAAAGTCACAATTGAGATTTATAGAATTAATTCCTAATAGAATTAACTTTGAGTCTTTATAAAGCAAACTGCGGTATCGTTGTGATACTGACATAGTTATTACGGTTATGTTGATTTCTAGCTTAATGTTTTCAGGACATCTGTGTTTCTTCTGTGTGTCTTCTCTTTCGAAGTGAAAGATATACTATACATGTATTATATAGGCACTGTAAAATAGTTAAGAACAAGGTCAGAAATTTGTTATTTTTATGATTACAATTATCATAGTGACATTACTTTTTAAGTTCTTTTTCCCAAGTTCTTTTCCTTTTCTCAATAAAATGCATAACAAAATTCATACACCTTACTCGTTCGCATGGCATTCTATGATACTCACTGCTTGTTGTAAATTATCTCAACTTGCTGAATTTGTCATTCATTTTATGCTTTTAAACTTTAACCTATTATTTAACCACTTTTAACTTCTGCCCTTTCAGTCATTTCATACGAAGTTTTATTCACTACGTTGTAGGCTCTTGCTTTGTGTGTGAGAGTATCCTCGTTAAAAAAAATAGTCATTGAACGCTTTTGTTTTATATTCAAACTACAACCATTAGCCAAGAAATATATAAAATGCATAGGGCACTAAAGGGAAGTCCCCTCATATTTCTGACACATTATTTGTACATGAGTGAGCACAAGATGTTTGTGACTTATTCACCAAATTTAACATAAGAGTGCGTTCAATTGATTCGTTGTTGAAACGAAAAGGGAACTCAACTAAAGATGGGTAGAGAAAAACACTTATGAAAACTTTACCCACAAGGGCCAACAGATTATTTGCTACATTTCTCTGCATGGTTTGAAAGGGAAAAGAAAAGCAATCCAACAGGGAAAATACTCCTATGGATTCTCTGAAAGGCCTACATTCGGATGGATAGAGAGGGGAAAAAAATCCTGACCCGATGTTGAGTTCACCTTGAGTATCAGCAACGCCTCAATTAAAGGTAAGAGAAAAATGATTTTTGACATTTTGGGCTTTAACTAGACACTAGAGAGGCACAGGAGAATTTAACCCCTCCACCATCGGAAAAAAAATGTTTTGATAAATTTTTGATTTTTCCCTGGTCATTCCCCATCTCTTTCTCAGTTCAAGACCCAAGCTTCACCAAACACTCAAAATGCGATAATTTCGCTGAGTTATGAAGACAATGTCTTTAAGAAAGAGATAACTTTCTATTGGCACAGTAAACAATGTTCGAGAACATGATACAACGTGGAATTAAAGCAGCAGCTCCGAAGTTAATTTCTCTTTTGTTCCCGAGGCCATCACGTCCCACGGTAGGAATCCTTTTCCTCTACTTCCCTTCACTTCCTCGAACGAACCAAATCGCTTCGGCATCCCCTTTAACCCCCTCCTCAAAAGTGGAACGCGTTCGAATTAGGGAAGGTCCCACAGGCCCCGGCGGCTAGAGGATCCTCTCTGCCCTGCCTGGTAATTGCCGAGTGATTGCAATTCTGATTTTTCTGTCGGGTCGTTAGCGGTAATTGAAACAGAAAATGGCTTTGTGAGGGAAACTGTGGTGCCACCTGAATAAAGGAATAATAATATTTACAGCGTTTGTAGTTTTTTTTGAATAGGTTGATGTGTGACCGACTGCGGTGGCAAATGAGGTCGAAATGGTCGAAGGAGGGAAAAAATTAGAATAATCGTGAACGGCTTTCAATGCCAAAGTTGTCTTCTAACTACGTGTTAGCAAAAACTAGGAAACTAACACTGTAGAAGGGTTAATTGCATTCCATCAAAGAGGTTATTTTCAAGTCCCGCGAAAAGCATCCGGACAATGAATTCATTTAGTTTCCGTGTGGACACAATTACGAGTAGAATTTAAATTTGACTAGTTTTGCAAGAATTGTTGATGCTTGGAGGTTCGTTGAAGAACTAATGAATGCAGTAGTTAAACTGATAATTAAGATTGTCAGCTGTTGAAATTTCAATAATTTTTAAGAGATTCTAGTGGACACAGGATTCATTTCTTTTCAAAGCTGATTTTACTGATGTACTTTAGAGACAAGGATGCACCGGTGCCAGAGTGTCGTTCCGGTGTTGCTTTTCTGGAAAAACTCTCTTTTCGCACAAAATATATTTAAATTAATTTTTGTGATAATTTGAATTTCAACTTTTACATTGTCTTCTATATAAGTCAAACGACACCACGTGTATAAAGTACAAAAAAAAGTATTAAAATAGAGTTAAAAACTCAGCAAACAGCTGCTTCGGGGCTGTTAAACGCAAGCCTGCGGCCAGGCTGGCATTTAACATTTGCGGCCAGACTGTTAAATGCAATTATCGGTGCATAAAAGAACGAAAAGCCCACCAATGTAGACCAAACGACAAAACTTTTTGTCGTTTGGTCTACATCCAAGTACGATAATCCAAGTACGATGGCGATGAAATCATTCCAGGCGTCTAGCCCTGTGTTTAGCAGCCAACTGAACCCATGCTTCTGGTAGCCGTGCTCTGGTGCCCGTACTCCGTACCCGTATCCTCGCCGATTTTGGTGATATAATGTTTGTCCATCAAAAAACAATGTCAGGTGCACATTGACGGCAATAACAGCAGACGCTACTCGCACAAGTTCTGGAGCCAAGTTCTGGTTGTTTTAGGCTAGTCTCAACTTGGTAGTACAGCACGGGATAATACCAGGCCACAGATCTCGCGGAGAACTCGTTGCAACCTGACCGGATTTTACATCCTTTCCATATCTCATTCCTATCGAACGAGTGTGGGATCACACTGGATGTGGCATGATCCGAGGACGACTGGCACAAACCATTGATTATCTGCACACAGTTGAGTATGTCTCTTGGTGAAGGTGATCTCAAGAAAGCATCAATGAACTTATTGATAGCATGCCTCACCGGATTGAGGCCTGTATAACTGCCCCAGATGGAGACATTACATCTTTTCTTTACTAATAATAAAGCTGAAAGTCTGCCTGGATCTCTGTGACGCTCATAGGCCGTTCGGCCGATTTTAAGAAAATTTGGCACAAACTTAGTTTGTAACTTGCGGGTATGCATCTTGAAGCGATTTTTCGAATATTCAATTTTGTCCTCTTTCTATTCCAATTTTAAGAACATTTTACCCAGCAAATTATCATAACATGGACAATTGCACTATCATAACGTGGATGAACAATTGGCGAGAAATTCATTATCCATTATTTGTATATATACATGCCAACCAAATGACCTTTTAATTTTTCTACTACGGGCAAAGCCTTGCGGGAACCGCTAGCTGAAGAATAAACGGGTTAGTTTTTAATCATTTATGTCTGTTTTCCAATCTTTTGCGTATCCAGCTGGCCACTTTCGCTCCTGCAACTTTCATGACGCTTGCGCATTCTTTTGTTTTTTGGTGTTGCAGATTCACTTTTGAGAAATGTAGAAAGCCTTTTTATTCAGTTTTTTGGAAAGCTTAAACATGATACCAACAGATAGCAGAATTGAAATGGATTTATTTATGAAATCATTATTTTCTCTGATGTCTCGGTAACTTCAAAGCTACTTATTCGAAAGAGTAAACAATTTTCATCATCATAATTCTTAATGTCACACGTTTAAAATCAATTTTTGTCATTGTCATCTATTAACTCTTTCAGAGAAACCATCAGTTTTATTTAATGATAATTAGTATCAGACTGACCCGCTGATCCTGAACAAATCTCGTCCTCTTCGACTCAGGGTTCAACTACTATTTTTCATTGGTGTTCCAGTACTGAAATTTTTAGTGCACCTGCTTGCAAAACATCGCGACGAGCACGGGAAAAGTTGCATTTGAGAGAAAATCTGCTGCACTTCCACCGAAAAATGAGGGTTTTTTGCCTCTCATCAACTTCCTCCGTCTTTTTCTTCTTGGCACTTTCATTATATTTTAACTAATTAAAATCCAAGATCATGTAACTAATCATTCTTAACATTTATGTTTTTTAAGCACTTTCATTATACTTGGCCCGATTGTCACGGAAATATCTGAGACCTGGTTTTGCTTATATCACTGCAACTAGACCACTTAGCGAGTTCGGGATTTCACTGAATGATTTGCTTAACCTTACGGTACAACTTAACCCTAAAAAATTAAAATTCTGAAATAAAATTAATATTTTGGTTTGAATGGAAAATAGCAAATTTCATGCAATTTTTCCATTAAATATAAAACCAGGGTTGGCCGAATTGGACCCAATTGGGTTGGACCCATTGGTTTTTTTTTTTTTTTTTTTGAAAAAACCCATTTAAAAAAAACCATTATTTAGCCCACTTTTGGGTTTTTTAAAATTTTCTGAGAAGTTTTTTAAAAAATTAATTAATTTAAATATTTTTACTATTTAAACTTTTTTATTTGGTCTTCACCACAGACCTTGGGCATAAAAAATTAATTTTGAACTTTAATAGTATTTCTTAACTCTTAACAACATTAAAAAAATACTTCAAAGATTTTAAATAAATATATTCAGCTTTTTTTTCTTTAACTGGTCAATAAGTAACTCAAATTATCTTGACTAAGTCCTGTCACGTCTGATTTTCTCAATATTTGTAGATTGTATGGAGGAACTACTACATTAGCTAAAAGGCTTTCATTTGAATTATTTTCTGCAAACCAACACGTCACAAATCTCGAAAAAACAAGGTATATTTTTTTAGAAATTAACAGGTTTTACAAACTGTTGGGTCGAAAACAGAATAGGATGTACAGTATTTTCATTATTCTGCAAAAAGTTTAATATTTGTTACTCTGTACACAGAAATAGAAAAACAGGCAACATAAAATTCAAAGAAATGTCTTGATTAAGCCGGAATTCAATGAAAAAAGGATTTAAACTACTTGAGGTTCTACAGTAGTTTACATAACAAAATGAAATACAATAAAGTAAAATGCAAAAATAAAAACAAACAATAGATTTTATCACTCAAGAAATAACTTTGCCTTAACTGTTAGTAATCATGGAAACTAAAAAATCTGAAACTTCACCATTCTTGGGTTTTGTCGTGCTTTACACTTTTCTTCTGAAAAAGCTGAATTTTAACTAATTTTCCAGTTTTTTTTACCCCAAGACAATTTTTGAGCTTTGTCCATATACTTAGGCTACAATATGCTACAAGTACCCCCCATTTTCCCTAAAAAATGACAAAAAAAAACCACATTTCTTTTTAAAAAAAACCCAGCTTTAGTTGGGTTTTTTGGGTTTTATTTAAAAAAAACCCAAAAAACCCTGGGTCCATGGGCTTTTTTAAAAAACCCGGGTTTTTGCCAACCCTGTATAAAACCCATTGTAACAAATTTTGTTGCCTTGCAACAGTAACGTTAAAAGCAATCATAATGAAAATTTTGAATCAAAGCTTCTCTGAAGCAGGCATGAAATTAGCAAGCATAAATGCTAGAGAGGAACAAGGATTAAATTTTAGTGTCAATTGCTTAAAGTTTTAGACACGTATATAGGTTTTTTCCCTTTTAGTACCGAGCATTTATATGAAAAAATAAGCGGAAGTTTTGTGAGGGTAAAATTATTCTATTTCTGAAATACATTTACACTGAAAAGGATAAAAATAACAATTTTTTAAAAAAATACTAAGCACTTTTCAAAATGCATTCAAAAGGACAAAATAACTTTTCTGGGTCAGAAAGGACAATTTAAGACTTCCTGTAGTTTTTGAAAATTCCAAGAAAATGACACCACAAAACGAAGAAAAGTGCGGTTCTAGTCATTTCAAACTAAACTTTTCCCTTAAGAAAAATATGCATGTTTGAACACTCAAATTTATGATTGAAAGCTAGATAATGATAAGAGAAATTCTCTTCATGACTTGAGCCGCACTTTTCTTCGTTTGTGGTATCATTTTCTTGGAATTTTCGGAAACTACAGGAATGCTTAAATTGTCCTTTCTGACCCAGAAAAGTTATTTTGTCCCTTTGAGTACATAATGAAAAGTGCTTAGTATTTTTTAAAAAATTCTGTTATTGTACATATCACTCATTCACACTCTAGTTCTAGACAAGCCTATCTCAGTTCCATCTTCTGTTTTGGTGTTTCCTTAACCATTTAAAACGCATTTATGGTTGGTAGCACAAGAAAAGTTTCAGGTGTTAATTCCCGTGACGTGCAAAAACAATTTAACAACTTGTAACACCGTCAAGTGATGCTTCACTTTACCATGTAATTTGCTTGAAGACTGATATATTCGAGTCTGGCTATTAGTCTGAAAGGACTAATTTAGTCTAAAAATGACGAATACGTCCGGCTGAAAACGTTGAACTGCTTGAATAATTTATCTGACCAATCATTTATCTGTTTTAATGACTTGTTTTTATTTGATACGCATTGAAAAAAATTTATGTTTCAAAAAAAAAAAAAAAAAAAAAAATATTATAGCCTATGAAGAGCTTAGAAAATTTAAGTAGTAAACCAATGAATTAGTAGAAACAAACTGATACAAGACTAAGCGAGGTACTCTTCATATACAATTTAGGAAGTTTGGATATAGTCATCTAAAAGCGTCTGTGCGTTCAAATTTGCTTAGGATACTATTTTTCATCTTTTTATTTTTTTCATCTTTGTTCTGAGGAACAAATGAATTTCTCTCGCGTACTGTTGAAATATTCGTAGTACAGCAAACTTGTTGTGCTATTGAAACACTAAATTCGCACATAATTTAAGAATTATTGCCTTTAAGGGTTTACATTACTTTTTGAACATTTTTATAAAATTTATGAATATTGTGTTTTTCTTTGAAACCATTACATACACACTCATTTCACGATCAATAAGTTATTTTCAAAGTCTTAAAATATTGCCCACATTTTTTAAAAATTCGAAAAATTTAGGAAAATTTCAATTTTTTAAAATCCCTATGGCTTTTTTGTTTTTGCACTTATTTAAAAAAAATTTTGCTAAGCAATCACAATATTCATCTCTAAAAATCTGTGCATTCATTTGTTTGTATATGTATTGAAACATTTTCTGTAATTAATTATGTAAAAAATTGTATTTTTTTTTTAAATTGTTTGTAAAGGTATAACATGCTTTAAACATTTTAGTAATTTATAAAATGCTTATCCAATGCACAGTTTTATCAAATATATTATCCTGATTGCAAAAAGTATTACTTTAAAGCTGTATCTTTAATAGAAAAAAAATCCTTAGGGATTCTAATGACATGAAAACACAAAAAAAAAAAAAAAAATCACTGAGAAAAAGCAATTTAAAATTTTTCTTTTGCATAAAAACACATAGCGAGCATGACCTAAAACTACTCATAACTTTTTAAATATTTGAACTAAAGCGATGAAACTTTTTCCCGTGTTTGGAATAATTTGTAGTTTTGAATTATGCAATAAAATATTTTTTTTATCATTTTTGAAATACTGTGACCCTTAACTCCCAAGTGTCTTTTATGTGAAAAAACCTCTATAATGAAACCTCTTTCTTACTCAGAAGAAAACTCTTTTGTTACCAATAATTATTTTCAATGAGTGAATCGTACTAAAACTCTCACGTTCTAGATCATTCGTGCGTGCTTCCTGTTTTAGAGCACCCCCTTTAGGGCCTCTTTGCCATTAAACAACAGCGACAAGTAACCAACCAACACTAGTGTAATTTAACGCCGAGGAAAGTATAAAGAGTTAGTGTTAAGTTACTTTTATTTTCAAGGTGAAAGCAGATCTTTATTGTTGAGGCACGAATTCAGGTCGTGGGAATTACTGTCCCGTAAAACAAGAGTTTTTTTCTCTTTTGAGTTTTTCTAAAGATATTTTATCATGCGATAGTTTTTGTTGAGTAATAAAGTAAAATGAAAGCCCTCTAATTATTTCAAGTTCAGATTTGCGTCAAGTAATTTTAGCTACGTTGAGCGCTACGGTAATTAAATGAAAAATACATAAGTTATTTTTCCATATCACTAACAGTAAAGCTAAAAAGGATATGAATGTAATACAATTTAGGGCCGACAGAGTAGTGTAGTGTTTAGGCATTGGCCTCTTTCGCTTAAAAGCGCAGTTTTGAACTGGTGTCCAGTCGATGAAATTTTTGGATGCAGACATCATCACGAACGATTATGTGGCATGTAAAAGATTTGTCAAGTACTCTTTTGGCTTAGAGTGCTCTTAGCAAAAACAAATTTCTAATACAGTTTCGCATCGAACAGAGCCCAGGTGCCTCCACCTGGAGGGATTCTCGTTGTGATGACATCCGCTGATTTTGGTGTCACATGAAAGAATGGATTCAACAAAAGTTTGTAGCGCTATTAGGTCTGCTAAAAGGTAGTGCAGCCCAATTAGAAATGGTTGAAAAATCTAATTTTAAATTTTTATAATTTAATAATATGATATGAATACAGTAAAACCTTGTTATTCCGGATCGTATTAAGCCGAACTTCATGTAATCCAGACTGCCATTTAAATGTACATCGTTCCTCATGTTATTGTGGAAGTTACTTTGTTCATTTGTTTGTAATGTTTCAGGCCTTAGCTACTCAACCGATTATCGTGAAATTTTGTTTGCAGGTTTTCAGGGGTACCGAAATGAATATAGGGTTAGGGTTCCTGTCATTCGGGGAAAAAAAAAAGTATGTCAAGTTTTCTATTCCAATTTTAAAGAAAATCATAAATTTACGAATATCACATCGAAAAAAAGTCATTTGTTCGACTTTTGCAGTCTCTTCAAGTCCTTAAAAAGCTGTACAATGTGAACTTCACCTGAAGTTCGAGGAATAATTAAAACACCCACTAATTCTACCTTTTAAGTTGATTTTAAATTCTAAAACGAGGCTTATCTTCATTTTTAAAGTAGGTGAACACTCTAATTTTCGAAAAAAAAAAATCGATTTTGAGATATTGAGAAATTTAGAGAGCTTCAGTGTTCTTCTTTCTGAATCCAAAAAAAGTTTTTTTTAAAGCGAAGTTATTGAGAAAACTAGAAACAATTTACTAAACTCAAATGCACTGCGTATAACTGAAATTTACTTTTTCTTTCTTGATTTTCTCATTACCACGTTTTCAAGTTTTATTTACGCCAACAGCTCTAGCAAAAAAATTATTAACTTTAAAGATTTGAAACTTTACAAACATGGTAATTGAACAAATTACTGTGATATAAACTTGGAAAAGTTAATGTACATGCAATATGTGATTTTGGAATAATGATCAAATAGACTTAGGGGGCAGAAAGCACGTTTCTCTGGGAAAATTTTCAAACATTTACCCATAAAACCTGTTTTTAGTTAAATATTTTCAAATTGGAGGGTCATATCAATATCTCACAAAGAGATACAAAAGGTTTTTAAAATTATGAAAAAATGAAAGCACGGGAAGTGTTAAGGAAATGGTAATTTTTTGTTAAAAATACAGCTTTTTTTTAATAAAACCTATCGAAATTTTTTTTAACGAATAAGCAGTCAAAATGTGTTATTTATGTCATGTTCAAAAATCGTATAAAGTTTCAGAAAGGTGCAATGAATATTGAAGAAAGAAAATATTTAGAATGTTCACGTACCTTAAAGCATCGTCTACGGTTTCTGATCCCGGAAATGAAATGAAATCAAGTTGAATTTCTGATTCGTAGCAGACGATATTTTCGAGCAGAAAAGTATTAAATATCAAGCATGAAGAATTTTTTTTAAATAAGCGTCCTGTGTTCATATTTTTTGTGGAACACAATAGATTGGGAAAATCTTGATAAGTTGGTGTCTATTAGTTTTAGAATTACTTTTAAAATGTTTTTCATTTTAAAATTACTCATTAATATATGCTGCTGTGAGCGTCGAAAGGTCGCACATGATGCTAATAAATACATTTTGACGTTTTGGGACTTAAAAAAAAATCAACCGAGGTCTAAATTAAAATTTTGATTCATAAAATTGCTCTTTTCTACTCATTGATGCGGCAACTCTCTTTACTTTCTCTTTTGCCTGATTACTGAACACACGTCATTTGTCACAACTTTTATTTTTGAAGTATACCATGTAACGCCGGGCATAATGCAGGTATAAATAAAAGCACAATAATGTATTTTTTTGGCAATATTATGTATTTTCGTAACTTTCTCTTGTACAGTTTCATACTTAATTCTCTTAAATTTAAAAAACAATTTTTACTGCGTACAGTGGTTTGACTCAATTTATAGATTATTTTGTTTAACCCATACTTTGATTTATTCGGACAACCTGAATCCTCATAAAGCCTGGATCAATAGGATTCTACTGTGTAATAATTTAGAGATATAAAAAAATCACTAAAACCTAGGCTAAAAATTATATAAAAAGATTCAATGTTGTTATCCTAAAATTCCCGATTATTTAGGATTAAGGAATGTTATTTTCGTGCCACTATGTCTTGTTTAAATCAATATGGGAAAAAATTCCAACGTCACCCATTTCCAGTTCCCTGAATAGTGTTCATTGTTACCAAGTAAAATATACGCAGCGTCCCTCCGATTTCCCCCATGCCCGGCAGACAAATGAGGGACCATCCATCTTGATGAATTCTCGCTTTTCACAATTTATGACTACCGTTCATCAAAATGTTACAAAACGTTCCTTTCTTCAGCACCGCCCAGTCCGAGCGTAGCTGGGAAAGAGACGTATTGGACGTTGATGGAGAACAATCTTGCACGAAATGCTTGAAGATATCCATTTTGTCGGGTGACCTGTTTCTGCCAACTAGAATCTCATTTCAGAACTTTCGACTTGGAAATGTGCGCTAAATGTGTTACAGGTTATCAACGACCTTCCAGATTTTGCTTTCAAGATCATGCTGAGGTCTGTTTTCTCACGACGAAAACAAAACTTTATTTTCGTAAACAAGTAACAGATCTTCTACAAAATTTGGACAAGTTATGCTTATCACACATAAACTAAAACTTATATATATATATAGAAATGTATTATATATTATAAAAATATGACATCCCAATTGGATTCCTTTCGACTGACAAATACCATTTGTCTTATTCAATAAAGGGTTAAGTTAATACCAATTGCTTGCCCCCTTATGACTCAAGCTAACTAAAAAAAAAAAGCTTAACATTTCTGTAAATTTATTTACGCTTTAGAAACACCTCATATTTAAGGGGTCTAAGGACCTTTAACCTTCAAAATTTTCGACTTTCCAGAAAAAATATTTGTTATGCATATTTTAATTCTGAACAATTTGATACCTTATTTATAACCATACGCAAAAAACTTTTCAAGTTATCGTAAAAATGCGTAACCTCTCTCCATAGAGATTTATGTTAACTGCAGCTGTTTAAGCGTCTTTTTCTCAGGTGCCGGTTTCTTCGGTTTTCTCTGTAGGTTCAGATCATAAAAATATATCAGACAAACATGCATGAAAAGTTTTACGGAAATATATAGGAAACTTTGTGAAATATCATGCGCGTAAAACGAGAAAACCGAAGAAAACGGCTCCTGAGAAAAAGAGGGGGGAAAGTTTACGCATTTTTAAGATAACATGAAAAGTTTTTGGCGTATGGTAATAAATAAGGTATCAAATTTTCAGAATTAGATTATGCATAACATATATTTTTTTTTCCAGAAAACCGAAAATTTTGAAGGTTAAAGGTCCTTAGACCCCTTAATTTATCAAAACAAATTTTATTGTCCAGTTTTTTTTTTTTTTGAAATTTGGATTTAAAAGAAGTTCTAATTTTTGCAGATTAACCTTTCATTCGGGATCTTTACATTGTAGATGGGGTTAAGAAAGTGTATGTAAAAATTTTCAAAGTGCGTTATGTATGCTTCCAGTTGATTGATTGATGTTTAGGGAAAAAAAGCTCTATGTCGCTCATTTGGAAGAAGAGTGCCACAATACGAAGAAATGAAATTGTACAGGAGAAGCGTTTAAAGTTGAACTTTTCAGGCAATTTGCATTCAGAAAAGTAAGTTTGCTGCGCTCTCCAGTGATTAATATTCGAACAAAAAATCTGTGATTATTTTCCAAAGAAGATAACGTCCTTTGAAGACCTTGAAGCGAAAAAGAAAGAAAATTAAAAATTGCGTATTGTGGCACTTTTTTCCAAACGAGCGATATAGTCCAGTCATTATAGTAAGTTCACCTCGGTTCAAAAATGATAAAATATAATATAATAGTTAATAAAAATTGATAAATATTTATAACCATTGATTTATCGATAGTTCATCAACTATATATGGCGCGTTTTCAACCGGAGGCACTGGTTGACCTGAAGTGATCCTGTGACCGCGCGCTCTCCGCCCTCTATCTTGAAAACGGTTCACCGTATAAAAAAAATTTTTTAAACAAAATTTGTAGAGAATTTTGTATTCTACAATATCGATAATAAATACAAATAGCAAAAAACCCATAGGAAATGAGATATTTACAAAAAAAAGCGCAAAAAAACGATTTTTGTGACCTTTGACCTTGAAATTTAATAGTTGCGTACACCCTACCATATGTAGGTTTTGAGACAACTTTTAGGGTGTCAATATACAAGTATTTACAGACTTACAGCTGGGTATCTCGAATTCCGAGATTCTTACCTAATTTAAGCTTAAATGACTGGACTAATATGTTCGTCCTTATAGGAAGTTGAGACAAAATGTGTGTGCGTGTGATTCAATTAGTAGTCGAACGGTTAAATCGGTTTTCGTGTAAATAATTACTGATATATTGAGTTTGAGTGAGAAGTAATTAAGACATAGATTTGATTGCCTTTCTTTTACCTTTTTGAGTCTGTCTTTTACAGTATGAAGTTCATTAAAATGAATATTTGAATCACGCATTTGACATGGACTCCATCTCATCATTTATTCGCCAGACAACAAAACTACTCTTAAGAAAAATTCCTCCTAAAATTTCTTCAACGGAGGGGGTTTACAAATGATTACACTAGATTTGATTTTAAAATTTTGCCGATAACAACGCAAGGAAATAAATGCTGTCAAAACACTTAGTTTCGCGATGCTTTACTTTTCACGATTATCGTGAACCAGTCGTAACTGCGAAAATTATAGTCTCGTGAAATATTTTCTATGCATAAAATTCGCCAAATGTATACAAAATTTGCGAAATTTTCAGCTAACCAGATCATTTTTTTTTTTTTTTGAACATTATGGCTATGAAAATACGAGCTTTTACAGTAGTTCGTTTGAAAGCTCTATTGATTTTAAAGTTTATTTCGAGGGTGGGGTGGGGAACTGTTGACAAAAAGTTATCTAATTACAGAAACTTTTTACACGTCACGGTTGGTTCCAATTCCACCAGGTACGGGGTCAGGGATTAAAAAAAATCTGCAGACCTCTTTTTTTTCTCTAAATTTCAGGCACGGACCTGAATTAGAGACTTCAAGATCATGATTGGCTTAGATTGGTATGGTTTCTATCACGCCCGATTCCAAGCTATCCAATTTTATTTTTTTCACACAAGTCAAATATTAAATACAAAAAACATAAAAACCACTCAATTTTTTGTGACTTTTTTAAAAAGCTTTATCTTAGCACCGGTCCCCCCCCCCCCCCCCAACGACGTCCGTGACCCAAATTCGGCCCTTCGTGAACCTGGTTACGGATGCAGAGGCGGAACGGGCTTCTGCGGGTCTTCCAAAAAAAATCGAGCCACTTTCTTTGGCTCGCCGACGGCCTTGTTCGAAAAGTGACCTTGATCACCCGCGTGTCAGAATCAGATAAAAGGCTTCTCGTGGGGGGAGAAGGAAAAATTAGGTGAAATTACCGAATGTTGCGCTCAAGATCTCGCCAAGTTTGAGACGGGGGATTGTTTTGCGCCAACTTTTATTTATTAAATACTTAATCTTTATCTTTATCTTTATTACTAACTAGTGATACCCGCACGGCTTTGCCCGTAATAGAAAAATCAAAAGGTCTTTTGGTTCGCCTGTATATTTACAAATAATGTATGGTGAATTTTCTTGCCAGTTGGCTTGTACCCATCTTACGGTTCCACGTTATGATAATTTCGTATCTCGCCAATTGGCTTGTGCCCATGTTACAGTTCCACGTTATAATAATTTCGTAATTTACTCGTCCATCTTATGATATTTTTTTTAATAGAAAAAGAACCACATCGAATTTTCAAAAAATCGCTTCGAGGTGCACACCCCCATGCTACAAACTAACTTTGTGCCAAATTTCATGAAAATCGGCCGAACGGTCTAGGCGCTATGCGCGTCACAGACATCCTACAAACATCCTACAGACATCCAGACATCCTCCGGACAGAGAGACTTTCAGCTTTATTATTAGTAAAGAAAATAATAAAGCTGAAAGTCTGTCAGGATCTCTCTGACGCGCATAGCGCTTAGACCGTTCGGCCGATTTTCATGAAATTTGGCACAAAGTTAGTTGGTAGCATGGGGGTGTGCACCTCGAAGCGATTTTTCGAAAATTTGATGTGGTTCTTTTTCTATTCCAATTTTAAGAACAAAATTCTCATTAGATGGACGAGAAAAAAACGAAATTATCATTACGTGAAACCATAACTAAGCCAATTGGCGAGAAAATTCACCATACATTATATGTAAATATACAGGCGAACCAAAAAACCTTTTTAATTTTCTATTACGGGCAAAGCCGTGCGGGTACCACTAGTAGGGTAATAAAATACCCCAATACTTAAATTTTATTTTTCCATCATGTCAGTGTGTGGGGGGAGGGGGGGGGGGCTATACAGACTCATTCTGTATTAAAAACTCGTTTTTTGCTGGTGATTGCATCACATATCACACAAACACAAATATATTAAACAAAATTGTTTGAGACAAAGGAAAAACTTTAAAATCCGGACGTTTTGTCCAGCCTGCTCAGAAAACTGGACGTTATGTCCTAGCTGTAAAAAAATGTGGACGTTCTGTCCTTGGACCTTTTGTCCGTCGGACATTGTATCCGTTGGACGTTGTGTCCGTTGGACGTTGTGTCCGTTGTACGTTATGTCCGTTGGACGTTATGTTCGTCGGACGTCCTGTCCCTCGGATGTTTTGTGCATTGGACGTTTTGGTCATGGGTGTTATGTCTGTGGACGTTTTGGATCTGGACGTTTTGTCCGGATCCCGTCTGAACTATCTTGACATGATTAACTTGGGGCTCAGAAACCCCTTTTCTCCAACAACTCCCTACTTTTAAGCGTGAATACTTAGAATAGCTGCCAGTACATTGAAAGCTGAAAGCTAGGGAGACTTTTGCGTACATTTCGAGAGATTTTGCGTAAGTAAATTTAACGCCAAACATTAACGCGTGTAAAAGGGATTTTTTAAACTGTTTAACTAGGGATTCTTTAAATTAGGCCCATATAGTAACCGAAATTCGACATTCAAAATCCGTCAGTGTCCGAAAATCGTAAATTGAAATTAATATTATTGCGTCCTTAAGTTGAAAAAAATACAATTTTTAATCTTAAATAATATTTTAAAAGTGGTAAAATTTAGTTTTCATTTCTAAGTGATAAGAAATATTTCTTGGAACAGGTAAAGATTTAGCAAAATCACAGAAAATTTGGGAGCCCTTTACCACAGTTTTTGGGACATACGAATTTAAAACGAACTAAACATGTATCAAAAATGATCTAGTAAGAGAAGATTTCGTTTTTGCGATCGTGAGCGTTTTTCTCGGAATTCATATCAAAATAAAATCCCCTTTTTACTTTTTATAAAAAAAAAGAAGTATTCCCGAAAAAATTTTCACTCAAAAATCGGCCTTAATTTCCATTTGTCTCACCCCCGAATGAGTGTTGAGTTTTTTTTTTTTTTTTTTTTTTTTTTTGACCCGACCACACGTGGATATATGCCTAGGAACCTACAGACAACCGAAATGTCCATTTTGACGACCCCCAAGTTAATTACAACGAATTTTCTCGTGACGTCCGTATGTACGTATGAATGTGCGTATGTGTGTATGTATCTCGCATAACTCAAAAACGGTATGTCCCAGAAAGTTGAAATTTGGTACGTAGACTCCTAGTGGGGTTTAGTTTTGCACCTTCCCTTTTGGTTGCATTCGGATGTTCCTAAGGGGGTCTTTTGCCCCTTTTTGGGGGGAAATCATTGTTAATTTTGATGTAAACTCAAGTGGTGTTATAATTTGTCGGACACTTGGCAATATATCGCCAGTCTTTTGGTCGCCAAGTTTTGTCGCCAACTTGGTGACAAATTTGGCGATTTTTTTTTTTAAATCTGGTTTTAATTTGACCACTGTTGGTGATATTTAGAGAGTCAACAATTGAATCACATTAAAATTGCCAATAATGTCGAAATGACATTAAATTAGAGTAAAAGAAAGTCATGTGATACACACATCAGCTCGTTTTTAGAGAACTTTGCTGTTTTGATGAAAATTCGGAAGACATTTGCTTCATTGGAAATGACCCATTGTTGGGGCAAACCTAACCTGTGATGGCTACACAGATCTTAATAACTGCATCACGACGCTGCCAGGTGAGCTTTGTCCCAATTACGGAGTAGCTTTAAACAGTAACTTCAAAATATTTGATGATTCTATATTCAGCACGCAGTATTGAAACTTTTGTGAAATAAAAGGCAGAATCGGAAGAGTACTATAGCGTTGGATCTTCTGCAATTTTTCCAGGGTTCGTACTCAATTTCAGAAATAAAACGAAGGAGTTTGGGAGGAGTTTTGAAGGAATAAAATGAGATTTTGAAGGAGAACTAATGGAGTGTCATTAAATGTCAGTTTTTTTCAATATATTTGACCATCTGCACCCTTTATCACAAAGTGTCACACTTCACCAAACTCCTCCTCTTGTCACGTCATATTTTGTACAAACATATTGTTACAATAACTGTGTGATGTCACTTTTTGTCACCCTCTCTCTTCCCCTTGTCACAATTTCATGAGCCTGTCTTCTCCTCAAAGCATGACATCACTTGTGGATGACCCTTTTTACAATATCATAACTGCAATTAACTAAACAATTGTTTTTTTTTAACGCAATCACTTAATGTAGTACATTTACTTATGTAGTTTTAAATATTTAAATAATAATTAGACAACCTGACTTTTGCTGCTGAGAGTGTGGTGAAGGGGAAAATCTTATACATATAAAATCTGAGTATCTATCTATCTATGTCCAAGCTTCTTTTCCCGAACGACAGTGAACTGACCATCGAACCAGGTATCGATGGATTCGTAATCCTCCCGTCTTCATGTTTAGCTATTTAACATAATCCTCCGATAATAATTAGCGGAGATATCAATTAAAAACTATTAATTATGACTCTTAGATTTCAAAATCAAATCCCTATTTTTCGAAGGCTTTCCTCCATTTAAATTATTATTCAGTGCTTCATCTCAACTTTCCGCAACAATGCTTTTATTAAAATGTATGTGAGCGTGAAGAAAATCATTGAGATGAAAGATCTGTTGCCATTTTTTTTCTCGAATATGCTCAGGTAAAATTCTTGTTTTTGTTTTGAGGCTTTTCCTGTAATCAGGGGATTTAAAATGTTTACTTTATGGGGGGTTCCCGCAATCTGCCACAAAATTTCACTGACTTTTTTTTTTTTTTTGGTTCAAGCCTGAGTGTTGAACTCGCGTCACTTGACATAACTTTTATTTTCGAGGTGGACCGTGCAAAGCCGGGCGACGCAGCTAGTAATAATCATAAAACTTGAAAAAATAGCCAAGCACCATTTAAGCATGTTTAACTTCACTTAAGAAATGTCTTAGTCTTCTAATAAAATTCTCACCTTCAACTTTTATGAATTAACTATGATCAATTTGTAAATCGGAAGAAATAAATGCACGAAATGACTACATTAAAATCGCCTTTGTGACGAAGTTAGTTGTCAAGCGAAGTATTTCAAGTTTCTGTTATAGAGGAAGATTATGTCGTCTTGAACTCTCTCTAAAAAAGAAGGATTTTTGAAGGAATTAAAACCAAAATGAAGGAGCTTGAAGGGCCCTTCAAAAAAATTTCATAAATGAAGCCGTATTGGAGGAGTTTTGAAGGAGCGTACGAACCCTGGAAACGTACCATGGTAATAGGTAGGAAGTAGTACGAAATTAACCCAAGATCAAAATTGGACTAAACGGTTGTATGGGTTTTAATTTTAGTAGTTTAATTGTTGCTATTAAAAGTTGTTGTTATTTCGAAACATCACGTAAGCTGTTCCAGAATTTTTCATTTATTTGAAATCTTTATCAGGTTAACAACCTATTTCGATCCAGTAACTTCTTGACCCTCGAAGAAATGGAGACCGACAGTGAAATGGAAATGTCGATTTGAAGAACATGTTCCGTTTCTCCGCAAACCCGAAGACATTTCTTCTGTCAGCCATCAGGTTGGAAAAGTGGGGGGCGCAGTGCTATTAGAAATGAATGTAGCCTTCGAAAGGGGAAGTAATGTAGGTCGTGCATCTGCCGTTTGTCTTAAGATTTTTATCTCGACAGAATTTTCCGAACTTTTCCTTCAAAGATTTCTAGTTTTAGTGGTCATGTTCTTAAAAATGTTGCTGTGACTGAATTGGTGATTTATTGCCCTGAATGGTTAAAGCATATTCAGCAAATGCAATAGGTCCTACCGTGTAGCAGGGGCGCCCCGAGGTTAAATTTTTAGAATGGCAGAAATTCCCAATTCGCAGAACGGCACTCCAAATTTCGCCAAATGGGGATAATTTTTCCAAAAAGGATTCAAATTTCGCCGAATTCATTTCACCGAATACAGAGCTGCAAATTTTGCCGAGTTCTGGTAATTTTACCGAATCTTCAGACAAAATTTTCTGAACAAAGAAAATTTTGGGTGGTTACAGTTACCAAGGATGGACACAAGGGAGGGAATTTAAATAAAAAAAAATATATAAATTATTAAATTTGTGCCTTCAAAGAAAGGTGGGAAAATCTTACTTTTTTTTCTATGCGGCAATGTGAAAAATAAAATAATTTTCTTTTGAAATATATTCATTTCGATTATAAAGAATACATTTGATCCAATGAATCAGTAAATAAATGGTTGAATGAATGAAAAGATACTGAAACAATAAACGGTAAAAAAAATTAATTAGTACTTTTCTTCATAGATTAATTAATTAACTCTACAAAATATTTAAGGGACAAAAAATTTTAAAATTAACTAAATGAATTCTTCAGCAAATATAAGGTCTCGATTAATATTTGAAATGTTTATAACAAGAACTTTGTAATTTCATAATAACAAAAATAATTTTTGTCTTACTACAAAATATTACAATTTGATCATCATTTTTGAAAATTGCCTGTATTATCATATGCTTTAAACTTTCGTGAAATATTTTTCCTGACTGAAATAGTTGCATGTGTTACTATATAGTTGAAGTATTACCAGATAGGTGGCGCTAAAAGCGGGGTAAATATAGAGATCCTGCAAAAGCAGGTAAATATTTAACCATTTCACTTTTGCCCCGCTATTTTACATTGCAAAACATTTCTCTAAATGTAAGATCCATCCTCTTTTGGAGCAATAAGTAATGAATACGAAACAAAATACTACTAAAAATATTAATGCAAAATATGAAAAAATCTTAATGAACCTTTGGCTTTCAAAAAAAAAAAAAAAAAACCCTGCATTTCCAGTGACTTGAAAATGTCTTTGTTTGCTGGTTAGCAATGTTCATTCATTTCTAATTTAAATCCCCATGAAACCTAAAGTTGAATCATCGAATATTTCCTAATTTTTTCCCGAATTACACGCATTAACAGAGATATTTTATGTCTTTACTGTCATGGCGGTTACAGTACCTCAAAAATGATGAAACGATCAAAAAAATGTTATTGTTTATTTCAAAACAAAAAACTATTCTGAACACAGGGGAAAAGTTTCGTTGCTTCAGTTCAAATATTTAAAACGTTATGAGTGGTTTTAGGCCATGCTCCCTATGTGTTCTTATGCAAAAGAAAAACTTCAAACTGCTTTTTCTCGATGATGTTTTTTTTTTTTTTTTTGTGTTTTCATGTCATTAGAATCCCTAAGGATTTTTTTCTATTAAAGATACAGCTTTAAAGTAATACTTTTTGCGATTGGGATAACATATTTGAAAAAACTGTGCATTGGATAAGCATTTTATAAATTTCTCTAATGTTTAGAGCATGTTAAATCTTTAAAAACCAATTTTTAAAAAAAATCTTTGATTTTTTTACATAATTAATCACAGAAAATTTTTGAATGAACTCATAAGCAA
The DNA here is from genome assembly GCF_026930045.1 of Uloborus diversus. Taxonomy (NCBI): domain Eukaryota; kingdom Metazoa; phylum Arthropoda; class Arachnida; order Araneae; family Uloboridae; genus Uloborus; species Uloborus diversus. Next base: position 4,610,780 of record NC_072732.1, read on the forward strand.
ATGAATGCACAGTTTTTTAGAGATGATTATAGTGATCGTTTTGCAAAAAACGTTTTTTAAATTAGTGCAAAAATAAAAAAGTCTTAGGGATTTTAAAAAGTTGAAATTTTCCTCAATTTTTTTTAATTTTTAAAACAAGTACGCAATATTTTTAAATTTTGAAAATAAATTATTGATTACGAAATAAGTATGCATGTTATGAAACCATGTTATGGTTTCAAAGAAATACAAAATTTACTTAATGGGACTTGATTGATGCTTTTCTTTCAAGATTTAATGAATATCTTGAAACAAAAATGGGCTTAATTGTTCATATACTGGCACAAATACCTTGGGCATTTATATTTTTGCCACAGGTGGCATAATGATGCAAAATTATTCGGTACGACAGTGTATTAACGGAAACACGTTTGCTTTCAAGGAAATGGCTAAATACGAAACGGAAAAG